>NC_140614.1:25456145-25538645 GCF_057381915.1 Diplotaxodon limnothrissa | reverse complement strand
AAAATGCACTGAGCTAAATTTGATGCACTCACACAGCTGTTAATTTTCTTCTAGGTTTTTCACCTAGGATTTGGTGCATTTTACGAACCATGCTTTTTTATATTTTCCTATAGTGTTATATTATTATACAATACTCATACTGTAGGAATAATACATGATAGTTTATTATTTGACGTTATCCATCCTTGTGCCCTTTTTTACTAAAATATTTTTTCATCTTTGTGATTTTGATTTGTTCCTCTTTATATTATTAATGTCACGTTGCAGCTATGTTGGCGTTTCATTGATAAAATGAAAAAATACAAAGTGGAATCAAGTGAATGTTAAAAATATATTTTCCTCGTATTGTTTCTTTTTTTGTTTTGTTTTTTAAATCCACGATCCTGCAATTCACCAGTTGTATTTGTGGCTTGTTTCTGTGAATATTTTAACTTGGTCAAAAAAAAAGAAAGAAAGAAATGAAACGAAAATCCACGGAGACTCTGATGCTGTCTGGTCAGAATGTCCGTGCTTTGACTGGACTTTATACAGTATCTGCGCCATGGCTGATGTGCCAGCTGCCTTTTTAATGCAGTCATACTGCCATCTGTTGAGATGAAGAAGGAATACATTTCATTTGCTCAGTTTCTCTATCATATTTCTGTCAGCTAGTCTTCTTATTTTAAATGTTTAATTTGTTGTTTATTTTTCCACACTAAGCTACACATTGTGTCCACTGCAAAAAATTAATTTTCTAGAGGATAGACAAGACAGGATGTGTGTATGTGTATGGACTTTTCTCGCTCGATTAGCAGCTTCATTTTGCTGCGACACAGAATGATTGATTCAGCCTGTGTCATGCAGAATAGACATTTCACACCGTGGTCCTGTGCTGGTTATACCTCATATACACTCACACACAGACTTGTTTAACTTCACTACTCCTGACAGTTACACTTTAACGGCTATAGCATTTTATTTTGACATAATTCTTCTGTGGCCAGGTTAAGTTGACGCTTCTCTTACCAGCCAGACTAAGAAATGTTGCTTCACGGAAAAGAAAAATATGAAAAGACAGAAGAGACGAGGTGGTCGCAGCTGGGGAGGGAGAAAGAACGGGGGATGAGGGTTGTAGTTTCAGCATCATTCAGTCAGACAACATGCCCCTCAGCTGAAACAGCGAGACCCTCCCCGATTCTCTCGAATTAGGGAGATTAGCGGGAAAGCGCATAATGCAGGATGATGGAATTTGTCATAATTTGCATTGTCCTGGAAAGATTCGGCTTGATAGAGCGATGCATGGAGAGGCTTGTCATGTCCCACGGGCAGGTCATAGAGGAAGCTTGGCAGAAAAGATTTTTGCGATATGTGCATCAGTCGTAAAAGCCTCACAACCAATTTGTCAAAAAATGTGAGGTCGGGACAGTTGAAGGCAGCAGGGCATTTTGCCTAACGCAATGAAAACCCATGCCCCTCCATCACTCTTCATTTTCAACCCAACTCTGGTGTGGCACAGTAGTCTGAAGCAGCACACAATTATATTACATCAGTTTGAAGTATTTGTTATGTTTATTTGATCGTATTTCTTAAATTTAACATCATTTTAGCAGCAATAAATGTGTCCAGCAAAACACAACACAACACATATTTTATTTTATTTTTTTAAGTTTACATTTTTTATGACGGGGAAAGATGCATTTACTTTTTTTGTTTTGTCTTTTGTTTATGCCTGTTGACGTTCCAGTGTGTGTCCCTTGGCATCCAGCAGTCAAGCTCCTCTGACCTTGGTTATAGTACTGACTGGCAGCTCCTGACCAGCATTAAGTTGACTAGAGCTGGCATGGCAGTGTTACTCTTCCACAAGGTTCATTGTGTATGGAGTAGGCATGTCGAGGGCAGACATAACAGACAGAAAATAAAAATACAGATGAGCTTAGTGAGGGTGGGGGGCTGGGGAATAGCCAGTGCCCCTCAGACTGACCACACATTGCTTCAACACTGGGTCATTATACTTGCGTAATATTGCATATTTTGCTAAAATTGTCACTGTGTCTTCAACATATGTTTATGGATTGCTTTCAAAATAAATGTTTCATTTTAGACCTGAGAGCACGCATTCAGAAATGCCTCTTCTTTGTGCAATTTATATGGCTATTTATGTCGCAGTTTAAGTAACACTGATGTCGTCTGACAGTTGAGCATACAGGGGTTAGGCTCAAACTGGAACACAAACAGGATGACAAAAATAAAGAGAGTGGAAAAAAGAGGAGGGAATAAAAAAAAAGGCAAATATCTTTTCCCCTTCCCATGAAGCCTTAAATGAGAAGACTAACATGGTGAAAGATTTGGGAGAAGGGAGAAAGGTTGTGGTTCTCCTGAAAGGTTTGTATTTTCGAAATGAGGTGTCAGAAGAGGCAGGATTTCCTCAGGGCGCGGCACAACACGAGCCCATTTCTTATCATTTCCCACTCCCAGACGTGATCTGCTTTGAATTCACTAATGCTGAAAGAACCCCACTGACTTGAAGCCAGTTTGAGATGAAATCACAGCACACATCCCTGACAAACTGCCATCCACCACACAAGGATTAAACGGTTGTTGCATATCAAATCTGCGCCAACAAGCAGGAATAATATATGCACTTAAATACATTCAACAAAACTTCAACCTCAGTTTTTGATCCCCAGATTTTGAACTATTTTGAGCTATTTGCCAACCCTAAAGTATTCAAGAAAAGAAGAAAATTACCAAAGAAAAATTTGTCACATTAAAAATGCTCCATATGGGATTAAAAGTAAACCAAAGAATTTTCCAATAAAAGTGTTTTTTATAACTTATACATCAATTTAGGGTTTCAAATAACATTTAATCGCAGTATTGTGGGTTTACATGTGGTCTAGTGCTTCTTACACATCATACAATTTTTACCATTTTATTCTGTCCATTTTCCAGCTTTCAAAAATCGTCATAAGTCCTGTGCAATGTAACGCTTCAACAATGAACAAGTTGCCTTTTACTTACTCTTACTCCGTGGTTAGTCTTCACTATATAAAAAAACATGCAACAGCATTTTAACAAATTAAATTTCCCAAATATTAGTTACATTTTGCATTTAATTACTGACAGTGTAGCTGATATAGTACTGCCATTGTCCCATTAGCTTTGTTATATGTCCTTGGATAAAGGAAAAGTTACACCATATTAATCTAACCTATTTTACACATTTTGTATTATCATTTTCCTAGTTAAATTATGCATGAGGTCTCAATGGGGAGAAATGTGACCATTAGCTGATCTGATAGGAGTGGTGGAGCAGTTTTCCACCTCTCTGTCCTTGGAACCAGGCAGAAAAGCCTGACTGTTCATCAATACCAGGTCATTTTATCCAGGCCTGCCTAGTTCATCTATACCATTCCAAGGCTCTGCTAATGACACTTGGAGATGTCTTCAACGGGATGGGGGCCCAGAGGGCTTCGACACCGATGTGAATATAGTCTAGCACTGTCTGGTCATCTCTGGAAACCCTTTGACACAAACTGCAATTAGAAACACCTCAGACACACCAGTCTGAAACGAGACACTGTTAAGGACTGGGAGTGGACACAGCCAGGCGCTTCCTGAGTACATTTACATACGTTCTACTGTCTGCGCCTCTCAGAGAGGGAAAAAATGTCTTTGAATTTGGTGACCTTTGGATGTGTCATTGGGTTCATTAGAAGAATCACATTGTTTTTACCGTGGAATAAAGGTCAGTAAAGTACAGCACAAAAACACAAATTAGTTGGAAAATGTTTTATCTTCTCAGTTGTTCGGTAAATTGGAAGCACGGCTTAGAGATCGTTCAAGAAGGGTTTTTTTAAGTTTGATGTTTTGTTATTATAGCTGTGTAAATCTCAGTTATTGTTACATAATGAAAAATGTCTCAACATGGTTGTTTAAACTAATGATGCGTGTTATTCTCAAACATTGGTAAATGAAGAAATAAATAAAACCAGCTCGGAACCAACTGACTAATATTAAATCAACTTTCAGTCAACCTTATTTTGGCAATACATAGCTAATATTATTTGATATTTAAATAAAATGAACCAACGTGGACATATAGCATTGATTCACTGTGAAGACTGGAAGATAGCACTTTCTCCCTTTTCTCTGCGGGCCATTTAGATCACTAAGGCTAGCATTTGAAAAATACTTACCTTGTTATAGAAAGTTTAATGTCATATGCAATTGTTTGACCCTTATGAATATTAAAGGATCCCATCTCTGGCCTATTAAAAATGCATGTGGCATTGTGGTTGTTGATCACGTTTAGAACACCCATGCAAATTGTACTGTCTTCCTGTCAAGGCCTAAGATGAATAATGTAGTTGTGTTGTATATTCAGGGACACACCATTGACAGTCAATTAACAAGTTTGATTGGTGTGTGAACTCATTCTTTTGAACTGTTAATTTTATGTAAATAGTATTCGCTCTCCCTTCTCTGCTGTCTCTCTCCCATCCAGGTTCAACACAGAAATATGTTCCCCCACCACCACAAACCCCCCAGATCCCCAGTTTCACCTCCCACTAAGAGTAACCAGAGTGGGATCCTTAATAATTGATCATCACACACCTGCTAGGGAGCAGCTATGGGAGTCTGCCTTTAACAGCCAAGGGACCCCATGCTAGACCCTTTTGATATTCAAATTGACAAATTGTAGCTGGCCTTTATGAATTTAGAAAGAAGTGAGGTCTTTTCATAGGGGATGAGCTTGTTAAAAGATTCTGGCCACCCATCCAACCTGATGGAGCTCTTCTTTGTTGGAGTGGATATGATGGCATTTGATGGCTCATAAATGGAACGCCAATGACAATTTGTTGTTGATGTGTGGGAATCTGGCTTTTATGTTAGCCAGTCACAGTAACGCTGGCTCTTGGGTAGATCATTGTAGCAGGTAAGTGATCCGGTGATTGATCCAAATGCTTGAAAGCACTGGAGGCCTTATCTCCCCTCTCTTTGCCCCCTCACTCGCTCACATTGCTTGCATTTGTCTTCTCTCCATCTCTTGTCACTGTTCCAGTAATTTGCAGCAGCAGAGATGGAAGCAAAAGATTCATCAGAGCTGAAAAGTGAGGCCAGGAGTTGTGATTCATGGAAGGCACATTTGATTATGGAAATAGCCATGATTGCGTCTGACCTCTAAATGGCTATGTAGCATGTTGTCCTGTTAGTGTTTTAAATGGAATTTCTAAATGGTACACGGCCTGCTTCAGGTTTTCAAGATTAAATAAAGTGCCATCTGTGCGGACCAATTAGAAGTGAATCCTACAAGAAAAAGTTTAGTTTGAATTGCAGTGAGTGTGGAGGAGAAGAACTTTAGGGGTTGTCCAATCTCAAAGAGCCCTTCGTAGACAAATTACAGGTTCGTTTTTCATTAGGGCTGTCTACTGTACTACACTAGCTGATTTACATGCTTCATCGTAAAAAAAACCTCTCTCCTGTGCTGCAGATGGCTGCAATGCAACTGCTCGTTCTTCAACAGTTCCTCAACATAATAGTAACACAGATTATTCTTTAAAACCCCAAACTAAAAGCTTCTTTGTCTGTGGGTTTGATCAAATTGACCTGTGAGACTTCATTTGAGATGTGTTTGGGCGGTGTGAGAGCATGAGACCAACCGTAAAAACATGTCTCGCTACCCAAAAACATGTGAGCTGGCAACCGTCTGCACATGTGATGTAGATAACTAACAGAGGAAAAGCCTCGGCCACCAATCCAGCAGTTCACCAGTGTTTTCATTTGGAAGATAGTAACATAACACACTAAAGCAGCCACCGAAAGCGTGAAAGAAGACCTTTAAATATGACTTTTAGTTCATGCTTACCCTGGTAATCTTGCAGTTAAATACATGACCCCCAAGTAGGTCTTTGCAAATTAGTAGAATACCTTGTTTTGGGCTGCTACTCCCTGGAGATCCGGATCCTTCAGAGTAATGCTATTTTCATCTTATCATCGGCATTTATTTGCATTGACCATCAGCCAGTGTCCAGCACTAATGCCATCCAGTCTCGAGCACTGGTGAGCTACAAGGTCTCTAAAGACCTGACCTCCTTAATGCCGCTCCTCAGCCCTATTCGTCTCTCTGCATTAAACAGATAGATTTTTTTCAGGTTTCATTATGCAAGGAGCTTATTTCTAACAGAGGTATTAAAAGAAAATTGAGCTTATTAAGTTAATTATGCTTATAAATAACACTGGTGCCACTGAGATATATTGGCAGACCTCTCACTAAAAAACAGCTTGTTTAAGAACTGTGAAATGAGAATGGTTGGTGATAAGATGCTGAAAATGGGGGGGCATAACTTGTTAATTAATTCACTGCTAATCAAACATGCTTATAATTAATGTTAATCTGATTATAGCACCTTTTTCAGTATTGTACTTTTTTAGAGAAATAAAACAACTTTTTGAATTGGACTGATTGCACGTCTTAAACACTGCTTATTTTTATGTTTCCATTGTCTCTGCTGGGATTTTGATTTTGAGATCATGAATCATAGTTGTGTTGTGGGTAGCACTAGCACCTCACAGCAATCGTGGGTTCAAATCCATCCCAGGGACCTCTATAGTCGTTGGGGCTCCGCTAGTCATGAATTCTTGTTAGGATGAACCCATACTGCTTCGATAATGTTTAGATTCGGGGTCTGGGGAGGTCAATCCATGACTGATGTTGTTCCATTCTGTGTTTTCCTATCCACGTTCTTTGCGTGGATAGAAAAACAAATGCTTAAAAAAGAAGCTGTTGCCAATTAGATGCTTTCCAGATGTTGTACCTCTTTACTGACCTCCTCCATACATGTTGATGATAATTTCATCCGTCCACCCATCCATCCATGCAGGGTACACCATGTGCAGATTACCATTCTCTCACAGAGCTAATACAGAGAGACAGACAACCATTTATACTCTCATTCACACCTATGGACATGTAGTTAAACCCATTAACTGCCTTAGGTTTCATCGAGCAGTGACCTCTGGGTTTGCCAAGTGGTTTGAATGAGAACTAACAGGGACATGGTTCTCATCTGAAAAGGGTAAAGTGCCTTGTTGAGTTTTGGGAAGAACCTCAAGTTGTGGAGTTCAATTGTCTTGGACACAAAGTGAATGGGGAGATGGATGATTTATCTCAATTTCTGCAATTGCTGTATCGTTTTGGAAAAAGAGAAGTGAGTCTGTATGTTAAGGCAGGGAATTTACTGGTCACTTTACATTCATTCTCTCTGCTAATAGTTAAAAAAAGGCTTCCTTAAAAGGGTGTCTATCACTGTTCTTCCATATGAAGGGGGTTCTGGCATCTAGGATGCCACCTGGACAGCATTTAGGTGAGGTGTTTTGGGCATGTTCAATCAAGAGGAGACTCAGACGATGGATCAAGGACACGCTGGATATTCTGAGATTATGTTTCTTGGCTGACTTAAGAACGCCACATTATCTCAGCAGAGGAGCTGGAGGCAGGGACCAGAGAAAAGTGAATTTCTACTTGGTTTGCTCCTCCATTACCTGGACCCAGATTAACTGTGCAAGATAGATGGATCCAGTGGATTGCTAGGTTAGACTATGGCAGGCATCGGCAACCTTCAGCTTCAAAAGAGCAGTTTTAGCTCCTCCTACCAAGCAGCAGGAGAAATTTTTAAATTTGTTTGTCTTTTATTACAATTTTGCTAATAAAATAGATATTGTTATCAGTTAATTTGAAGCAAACTCTGACACCATATATCCCCACTGTTTCTGGTGCTCAGCAGTGACTCCTGTCAGGTGGCTGGTGCTAGAAATGCTCTGCTCCTTCTTAGTTTTTATATGTGAGATCAAGATACTAAATCCACAGAAAGATAATATGCTACAATTATTAAAACATCTAAAAATGCAACTGTATCTATTGAACCAATCCCTTACGTGAAACATAATGAAAACTAAGATTTATTTTCTTTTTAATCCATGGATATCACATTTTGTGGCTAATGTTCCATCAGATTCTAGCATGCACCCTGCTGATTTCTCAGTATGCTTAAATTTATCTGCATCACTCCACCTATTGATAATATCTGTCCACACACAGCCTTCAATATGCCCAGCTAACATAGTGGGTTGTTAATGCTTAGTCTGGGTTTTTACCATACCATTGTAACATTTTTCCTTATATTTCTTCTCCAGATCAATGACGTGGTGTTCTGTTCTGGCCAAATTGCTTTGGTACCCTGTAAAATGGAGTTGGTAAAAGCTGCCACCTACACCCAGGCTCACTTGTCCTTCAGCCATATGAAGAAGGTTCTGGAAGCTGTGATTGGCAGCTTGACTCTGGCTCATGTTGTCCAGGCCCATTGCTACACTACAAGGCACCAAGACATCCAGATCATCCGTGCCGTCTGGGAGAGCATGCTGAGAGCCACAGAAGGAGAGAAGGTCAGTCACTCTGGAGTGAGATTTTTATTTGTAAAATTTATGCCAGAGCAATGTCTGACTGTTTTATCATGGATGCAGAGGAAATATTGATCATACTTATAAAATGTTACACCCACATAAGATGAACACATGTTTAATGGATTACAAGACAGTGGGATCCATGCATCAATGAATAAGTAAAAGAAGAGAAACTTGATTTGGTATCCAAGTTTTTCAGAGAGGCCTTTCAGAATTGTGGTTTATAGTTGTGAAATAAGGCAAGATTTCTCGCCCCTCTTTGCCCCCTTGAGACCCAAGCCGCTGCTACTGATATTTACCAGTGCACTCATGAAAAGTTGATGATGTGGGAAACGCTGGTGTCTTTGATAATGTGGAGCTTGGCACAGAAGCAGATGTCTTCCTCAGAGCCTCCCTAATCCTTTGCCCCCACACACCATTTTGGAGCTCCGTTCAACTCTCAGAGCAGCTTATCTCCCTCCTTACCCCTCTTTCCTGCCACCTCCCTCCATCCTTCCCTTCATTCTACCGCCAAGGCTTACAACGCCGCTCCATACATCTAATAGGGGCTCCAGTCTCCCTTGGCAGCCCTTCTCCTCCCACAGTAATCTCTCTAGCCATGGGAATAGGGCCTTAGGGAGAAATGCAGGAGCCCACCTCCAACATGTGGCTTGGTGGAGTGGCGAACACTGTTAAAGAGTGGATAGAGAATGTCAACATCATGTCAGTTAACAGTATTTAGTAGTATACCAGAATATAAAATTCCAAATATTATTTAAATCCTGCAGTCGTGTATATATAAAACTAGAAATTTCTGAATTCTAAAATATAAACATGTCATATAGATAAGTCTAGTATAGTGATTAGGTTAGTGTTGTTCTGCTTGTCCTTGTAACTCACATTGGAATAGAATTTTAAAGCATTGACAGTGTAGTGGAAATTTGAAGTACTGAGTGAGTCATTCACATAATAACAGGGCTAACTGAGGACAATGCTTTGGGGGGCAACCGGACTAGGTTCATATCAGAGGTCACTGAAGATGTACAACTCCATCCATCTGGTCTCCTTCCAAGCAATGTGTCAGAACAATGAAAATATTCATTCAACTGACCTGGGATTGCTACCAGGAGACCACATTTTAATTTCAACTGACTCCAAATTAAACAACAGTACTTGACAGATCAGGGTGCCTCACCTATAAGCAGGGTGCTGGGTTACTAGCCTAACTCTGTGCTCTATCACCTTTTGTCTTTGGTCTAGCTTTTGACATGTCATCTTCCCTTGACCCCTACACTTTGCTCTCTGTGCTGTAGATTTATAACACACAGCAGAAGAAATACAGGGAACACACGAAAGAACAAAGACAAGTGCTTAAATTATGAGTAGCTATAAGTTAGTGACTTATTAAACCAAATTTATAAAGCCTTTTCAAAACAAAGCTCAAAATAGTTTTAGGGGAAAAGGATACAGATGATATGTAAATATATGCATCTCACTAGCAAAAAAAATAATAACAACATGCTGTGTGAGGTTAAAAACTGTTAAGATATTACACTTAAAAAATAGTTAGAAAAACGTGTTGGATTATGTGGTCTTATTCTTTTATATGCAAAGATATAAAGGCCCAGCAGACCTGTGAAGTGCAATTTTATAATATTAAGAAACACCAGTGCCTAGTGTGTTTGTGAAGCTAAAGGGCCATGTTGTTGTTGTGCGTTGATAATTTCTCTAATCAGGTGGATGAAGAAGCTTGCAGGGTTAATTGGGAGCATACTGGAGTCGCTACAAGTGTGAAATTGTATTTACGGTGCATTAAACCACAAAGAGCCTGTTTGTCTGTGTGCATGTGTGTGCAGAAGGGTTGATGAACAGGGAGATGTTGATGTGATAAGTCAATAAATGTTAAACAGACATCCCTTTGTTTAGCAGCAATAGCTTCTGAAAGCATGGCAGCTTTCAATTGTTGTTGTTTTTCTCTTTTTTTGTCTATTAAGGTTTAAATGGAACTTTATTTGCACATGCACAAACGTCGAGTTATTTTGCAAAAGACGAGACGTTCTTAAAGAAATGTTTGGTTTTGAAATTTGGAAATAAAACGCTGAATTTGCAGTGTACAAAGTTTCTTTTTTGTACACCACAGTAAACATGCTTACTACGGGAGATTTAAGGAACTGTGGCCTCTGCTGTGATTTTGAAATACCCTCATATTCTTCCACTTTTCGCCTCACTGACATGGCCCTGTGTGTTTCATTTACAAAAACAGTCTGATGAGCTTCAGAGTGGAATCTTGAGAAAAGAAGAGTGAATGAGGGAGTGAATGGGAAGGGATATTATAGCAGACTGACAGCACTACAGTAAGTGCTGAGGCATAGAACCACATGCTGAAGGCATCCTGCTGGGCAGGAAATGTAGGGGAACTGGCTAAGCAGAGCAAGTCCCATCAGCTCCCTGCTGTTCCCCGCCTTTACACCACTTCCTTATTACCGTGTTTACCGTTCGGCTTTCACGCCTCTTGGCCCTTCAACCCTGCACACGCTCCAGGCACATGGACGTGAGTTAGAGGGAGGAAAGTGGGGAGAAAGAAAACAAACATAAGGAGAAGCAGGTCACACCCCATCAGTGTGGAGAGCTGAGCGCAGCAGATTCAGACTATATGCTTTTACCTGCTGCCTACAGAGAGAGCACAGGGGGAGTGTTTGCCTGCCCTGGAAATGAATTGGCATGAAGTAATGAGCGTGCTAAGTGGCTTGCATATAGCAGAATTGAACCATCTACACGCAGCCACCTGTCAGCCTGCCCCACTTGCCTCTCCAGCACTCAGCTCCACCATATATCAAATTAGATTTTTTATTAGTTTAATGTCATTAATAACCTCTCCCCAGGTAGACGTGAGTTCTTCCCCTCTCAGTCCACTGCAAGAGAAGCATGATCCGCATCCACAGATCATACACACAAATGCAGAAACATACACAATTTTGCGATTTAAACACATTTACAGAACCGCTGAATAAACATCCCATGAATTCTAACATTGTGGTACATCGATTACAAAAAGGCAAAATGAAGTAGATGTAACATTAACAGACAGCTCTAACAGAAAGTCAGCAACTCTGCTGCGACAATAATGTCCTGCCAGAGGCTAGAGCACTGCGCTGAAGTCCCTTGTAGACAGTCGGTGGGGTATAGCATCTTAGCATTCAAGGCCCCGCAGGGTGGCCTTTAAGCCTGGCTGAGCAAGACCCCTCTGTCCTGTCATTCTTCTCTTCAGTTTCAGCTCTCAGTCCTCTGTTCAATCACTATTGACAAGTGGAGAACCAGTTCCCTCTAGGAAAATACCTAGCCTGAGCCAGAAGTGCTAATATAACATTTATCAAAGCATAGGACACGTATGTGTGGTGTCACTTTGTCTGACATGCTAAGAGGCTTGAGATCACATGGTAATTGTTCTGCTTCTCCTTCTGAGATTGTTATTGTTGATCACTGCAAGCTAGCGCTCTTCAAAATCAGTAAAGAGCGAAATCTTAACCTAACCTCTTTACACACACTCATTGTGGACACCTGCATTTTTCATGTTTTTTTTCTTCTTTTTCTAACTCTCCAAGTCAAGAGGTTAGCTGTTGATACACAATTAAGCATTTGCTGAAGTTTAATCTGAAGGTAAGTGCTACTTCAGTGAATGTGGCGGTTTGGGTCATGACAGGTTTGTCTGCTGAAGGGACAAAGAGGCCGCCATGTGGCTTGTCAATGATTTCTTCTTTTTGTGAGTGAATATCAAAATAAAATGTAAGTAACCTGTTATTATTCTGCACTTACGAAGTGGGGTGTAAGTGGATGAAAATTGATCCAGCAAATTGAAAGGGGGGGGGGGGGGGGGGGTTAAGTGTTTTTGCCCTATCGACTCTGACTGAAATGACGGTTATATAAAACACTCATTTCTCTCCCATTAGCAGATGAAGCCACAGCCAAGTATTATTAGAGGGCCACATTGTAGCACTGCTCCAAGACATTTTGTTACTGCTAATGGCCCTCAGTCCAGAGGAGGGGAAAAAAAGGAGAAATTTTGGCCCTGCAGTTAAATTGGAGGCCATTTCTCTCTAAATGTGTGCGGTGAAACTGCCGTCACATGTTGTGGATGATCTTCCTAGAAAGGTGAGAAGTCATTTTGATAGGACCTGCCATGTCAGTGCATGAAGCTCAAATGAATGCATTTATGTGTTTTATTCATGGTGGCTGCAAGCACGATGGATTCTTTCTGAATTGTTTGTACACTATCATTACCAAGGGTCACCTCCCAGTCTCACATTAATTGATAGTCTGTCAGTCTTTCAAGTAAAAAGCCTGTCCTACTGCCGTGTGGTAGCATTTGGGATAATGCTGATGGAGTAGTGTTTTTGTTCCAAAGACGCAGCGTGAAACTCAGCAGGAGGGCCATACATTTGATTGTAGTGCGTAACACAACATAGTATATAATTTGCCACCCAATTCATTTCAGTACCATCTGTCTACATTGCAGGACTTGTTGTGGGACTCTGCGATCAGACGTGTGCCGTTATTGGTCGTTGTGGTACCTGCCTTGCCCAAGGGTGCAGCCGTTGAGCTTCATGCAACTGCAGTTCGTGACGATCCCACCCAAAGGACTTCCTGTCACGTGACTACAAAGATAGCCTGTGGATCTATAGAGTGTTACACTCTACTGTCTGCTGACAGCCATAGTGCTTCGCTTTCACTTTCCCTGGCTGTCCATGGTGATAACTTGGAGGCCACTGATGTAAAGCATGTAACAGAAGAAGTTGGCACTGCATTCAGGAAAGCCACAAAGAAGATGGATGCTAAGCTGGTGCCACAGTGTGCTAGGGTGTTCTTCAAGTGCAGCCACTCACTGGCACAGCAGATTGTTAAAGGTATGTCACGGGCTTCACTTGTAACATTACACACACACACATACGTGCATTTAAAGTGATCCAATATGTGCGCCCATTAAGAGGATTTATCCTAAATAGGCTGCTTTGTTAGAAGGAACACGTGTGAGATATACTGCTCTTCTGAGTTAAGCTGCACATCACTGTATTAATGAAAACAAAGTGACTCGCTGTCTCTCTCTGCGCTCTTGTTTCAAAGAAAGTTTGAGCTGACACTGGTTAAGTCAACATAAAGTATTGAAGGAAACCATCTCTCCTGAGGATCTCAACTCCTTCCTGTGTTTAATTATTATAACTCATTTGTTGTGTCTGCACTGTGTACAGTAACCCAAGCAGCTGGCAGTCTTTTGTCATCATTACACTTTCATACGCCGCCATATTGTCGTCCCAGGATTCTAGGTTCTTGTCAAGACAAACGTGGAGCGGTATTTGTTTTATCCTGAGAGATGTTCTCTCGGAGGGAAAAAGGGCGATGAGCACATCGATCACATAGGCTCAGTTGTCAAGTCATCTCTGAAGCAGTTAATTAACATTTTTGAGTTTGTGCCAAACCAGCCATCTTACTGTCACTTTTAGCTTTGACATAACTCATCACTTTGAGGATGTGAAATTACAGTTACCAGAAATGAATGAGAAAAAGGTTGCTCTGTTGAGAATACGTCTTGATATATGTGTGCCAGCCAAGCAGAGCTGTTTGTTTTTTTACCTAATTATATAATTGCTACTGAACATTGTTTCATGATATACAACTCTTTCCATTTGTTTCTTGTGTCATCCACAACAAAAGGAAAAGCTTGTTTTTCCAGATTTTGTTGTTTTAATAGAAACTGTTAGCCGTGTTACCGGGTCATTTGTGAACTGGAGCAAGCTCAACCTAGATATTTACCCTTGACATGTTTGTTTCTTTGATTATGGACCGCACACACTGCTTTCCTCAAACCATTTACTGACTCATCATTGAGGTAGAATTTGCTCCCGTACAGCACATGCACAACTAAGCCCTGGAAGCTTACCCGTGGGCTTTTTTATGGGTCACAGCCTGTGCTCATTGGGTGATGAATCCAAAAAGTCAAAGGAGGAAAAGTAACACCTCTGGCGCAAGCAGTCACAGTGCTGCAACTGCCGCTGACAGCGGGCAGACAGACACCACTGGAGCAAAATGTGACTGCACACCCCCTCCTTTCTTTGGTTGCGTTAGGATTCACAGTTGATAGACATGACATATGGTTCGAATGAAACCTTTAAACATCTTGTCTCAACTTGTTACTTACGATAGAAAGGTTCCTTCAAAGACAGAACCTCACAACTCAAGAAAATAAATCTTTTTTTTTGATGGACCTAAATAGTCTTATTTTACAACAAAAGAAAAAAATATATAATTAGAAACAAATCCGTTATTTTGCATAATGAGTAACAGAAATTGAATAAAATAAAATGTAGGTAATTTAACAATGTAAGCCTCAGCAGAACTGACAAGAGCTACAGCTGGGCGCGGTAATTCTCTGTGGGTTCATTTTTACAAGAAAACTTTCACATTACAAGAAGTCATGTGGTTTGGCGTTAGCATAGAAAGATTGCTAAAGAGAGGTGTGCAAGCCTTGTGCTCCTCCGGTTCCTCGCCTTCTCTCTTTATTCTCTTCGGACTAAATAAACAATTTTCATGAGCCAACACTTGCTAATTACCACCTCGTTTACCGGTTAATTTGACCAGTTTGGAAGTCAGTGTAGCACAGCTAAAAACCACTGGCTCTGGGCCTTAGCCACGGCTTAAAAGCCCCACAACCCCAGCAGGCATTATCCATTCCACACAGGAAGACCCCTTTTCTTTCCTCCCCACCACAGCCTTCACTGACACCCCTCCTTCTATTCACTTAGGCTTACAATATTTATGTATTAATCGCTTCAAACAAAATGGCTGTTAATGTTTAGCATAAAAGGGTGTTGTGGGCATTAGTAATGTTTTGGTTTTGAAAACAGCCTTTTCAGCTCCCTGTGTGTTTGCCGTGAAGCAGAATAATGACTGGTCCTCTTGGGTAGATGGTTTAGTCTCATCTTATGCTAATTTGATGGCTTTTTGAATCTTACAGCTTCTGTCCACCGAGCCTCACAATGAGGCTCCCCATGTAGCCCCCAAAAGGGGGGCGGGGGGCTAAGAGACCAGGGGAAGGGGATTGGGTATATGATGGGAAGTACTCATCGGACTTTGCGTGAATTTTACAGAAGCTTTTATAGGGACAGGAGGAAAGAGGCACTCTCTCTTTGCTCACTTTTTATCTAAAAAGACCAAAAAAAAAAATCCCCACAAATTGCGTGGTCATTCATGTCACCTTCACCCCCCTCCTGCCTTCCATCCATGCATGTCTGTGCACACAGACACTGAAAGTGACTCTCAAAGAGAGAGCACAATTATTTCCTATCCATTGGTACAAAGATTAAAACATCCTGACATAAAACAGGCTTAGCGCACAAGGTGTGATGAAGGGTATGTTTCTTCTCTTAATAAAACCATCCCCTGTCTGTGATCGCCATAGCTCATTCAGTTGTCAGCTTGCCATCTCTAGAGGATCCCGCTTCCCAGGGTGTGCCACATGCTCTGATAACACATATTTAGGCTTTTAATGCCCCCCCACACAAAAGGCCTATGTTCAGTGGGGGCATTTTAAGCTGTAGTGCATATTAGCTAATTAGGGTGTGTGGGCTCTTTGTAAGGATGTCTGACATGCTGTGTGTGTTTCAAATGAAAGAGAATGGGGATTATTAAATAGTGCAGAACTATTGTAACCTCTGTGTCCTGATTTCTCTTTTTAGAAGTTCATACAGATGTCACAGAGTACTATATAGTACTAGTAGATGTTATTAAAAGAGCACTAGTTTGTTTTTGACCACTCTGATTGAAGGTAAATTTTAAAAAATTTTTTATTTTTGCCAAATATAATTGCTAATGTAACATAAGTAAGGTCTGTGATGCTACACTTACGACAGCGTGGTTCCCAGATGTTTAATTCTACGACCTTGCTGGATTGTAGTGACCACACCCAAGACTCATCCGACGTGCTGCTAAATTAGAAGAAATAAGGCAGGACAGTCAACCATGAGACAGGAACACTTGTGATCAATTAGTGCACAGAGCAGATGAGGGAAGGACCAAAATCCCAGCTGGCTACTGCTACATAGACAGGCTGTCATCAAGAACAGCCTCTGAGACACTCAAAGAATTCTCACATGTCCACTGTTCATCTGTAGCCACACACAAACGCACGCGCACACACACATACACATGCTCTAACAACATGTCTCAGCTCCAGCGAAGCTGAGTGACAGCCCCAACACAGTTTCCTAATATCCCCACTCAACAAGAGTAAAGGATGCAGTCCACTAGATACCCCCAACAAGCTGCTCAATTGTCCAAAAGGGCAAATTGAGACCCCATTAGCCCCCTGTAGGCCGCATGTGTCTGTGTATGTGTTTGGTCATATGTGTCTCAAAATTTGGGAGGGGTAGCCTAGAGATCAGTCCTTGCTTGACCATATGCTTGCACTGCAGGAAGGTGAATGAAGTGGGGGTGGGCAGCTGCAATCTGCCAAGTATTTAAGAATGCCAATAATTTGTAAATGGGCCGTGTTCCCTGGTCGAAGGGTAAATGTAGCCTCTGTCCTGGGACACCCCCAGTGGGGCATCTACATGAGAACATAATGTTCAACTCCTGCGAAAGTTTTAATGAAACTAATGCTTTTCTTGTCCTCACCCTTTTACCCACCTCCCCAAATCTACTTTTCAGGACTTGAGGAAACTTTAAGAAGCTCAGTAGCAGAGTCCAGTCCATCCATAGCACTGGTTCCAGTCCTGGACATGCCTGACTCCCAGATCTTCCACCTGTCCTGCTGGCTCAGTTTATAGAATCTCAGCCAGAGTCAACAGCCAGACTGAAGCCATACACAGCTCTGGAATTTAGTGGAGCTTTTCTGGAGGAAGACACTGACAGACTAACACCTAATGACTTACAACAGGACATCAGTGAATGTGGAAAAAGAAAAACGGCGTAACTGCTCATTAATGTTTGACTGTTTTTTTTGTTTTACAGCTCGTTGTTGAAAAGCAAAGCCGTATGCGCCTGCAAGTGGTTTTAACAGTGTGTGGTTTTGAGGATGTTTTTAGTTCACTTCAGACCCCAGAATGAAGGCCGGTAATCCCCTTTGTCCTCCACTGGAGACATAGACTGCAACAGCTGTTATTCTACCTCTGAGACAAAGCGTATGGAACTTCCACAACCTTAAGCTGCGTGCCAAACAACAAGAGACTGGAGTTTGCAAAAGGAGACACTGGTAGTGTCTCATTCCATGTAGCGATAAACTGTATCCTCTGATATGTCATTGCTTCTGGTAGAATTTCTTTAAGCACACTAGCTAACAGCCCTCATAAAGGCCACAGCTGAAACCATCTGCTCCACTGCAAACCTATAGATTTACTGTGCGACTGACTTGTGGCTGTTTTAAGTGCATTAGAATGAGGTGAGAGTTTTTCTCTGTCTCTCGTGCTCTGTGAGATTCAAGGTGTGTTATTATTGTGTAATAGGCAATCAGCACCAAGCACCTGAAAAGATTAGGCCTCTTTATGTTTTCTATTGATTCTAAGGCTGCCTGGTTAATAGGAGAAAGACGCTACCACACACAGCTGCAGGGCATGTGTGTGTCCTGTGAACGTAAAAGTGTGTGTATATGGGGTGCAGGGGGTTGTCAGTGGACACAGTGTGACAATGCGCAAAGAAAATAACACCATTAACCATTGCTCCTGGAGCTTTTCTTTTCTCAAAGATCATGAACTGTATTGATAATTTGAGTTGGAATACATCTTCACTCCAGCTATTCTCTTCATCGCACATGTGATGGCGGTGGAGTTGAGTGGGCTTATCGATCTTCACCCAACCCATCACGGCGCTGTTTTGATTGTTGTTATCAAAAATTGAACAACAGAGGGGGCCAATAGAGCCTGAAGAATTTTATTGAAGGTTGAAAAAACACAAACAAGCAATTATTCATGAGAGCGAGCCAATCCCCCATAAATACAGAGCGTTTAACTTTCACCTGGTTTTTAAAGGGCCCAACGTCAGGGAATTTTTTTACCTGTCAAATGTGTATCAGTGTTGTTGTTTTTTTTTTGTACGCTGATTTTTGTGAGTCAAGTAAATAGCTGTAAATGTCATCCACAAATCTTTCGCTGTATTTTAATGTTGTCCATAAATCTTTAAATATACAAATCTGAATAAAACAGAGCCAAAGAAGTCTTTCCTATGTCATTTTCCTTTTTTTTTTAAATATGTGAATTCCAAGCAACATGCTACCAAATCTGTGCTAAACAAACTTGCATGCTCAGCAGTTTTCTGTTTATTGCTTTACAAAGGATATTGAGAAATGTAATTTTATTGTGCTTTGAATCCTCTTTTTGATTGTGAAACAGCGACAGTACAAGGAATTCCCATGAAACAAACTGTTAAAATTCAAGAGTCAGCTTCTCAGTAAATACAGAGGAGCAGAGCCACAAATTCTTTGCACGACTACAACTTGTCAATCACGCGCCAAGCATTACATTTCGTCTTTCAGTGGGAATGTTCTCACAGAGACACAGATGAAGCGGCAAGTATATCATCACAAGCCAATGCGATGGCCTATGGCAGACGCACTTCTTTGTGTCCTTACCACTGTGGTGCCTCACAAAATGAATACAGACAGGGTGACATTTATTTTTCAAGAGTGTTTTGTCAAATGTACATTTTCTACCAAGCTGACCTGCAACCACTCTACCAACAAACTGGCTGTTGTGGCTAATATTGTCCTTTGTGCGCAGTGTACCAGCCTCGGGCCCTTGTCATTGTGGCCTTGCACATGGACTTTAACTGTGTGTTTCTTCCTCTAGGCAAACCCCGCTGATGTGTTTGACTCTCTTTCCCCATAGCAGTGGGCTACAGAGCCCAGCTCGGGAGCGGCCTCTCTGCATGAGACGCCTCCTCGTATTGTGGTCTGCTTGCCTCAGTGACTGTGGTTTTGTTTGTTTTCATGTTTGAATCCTTTTCCTTTTGTAATGCATTGTTTTCGTCCCCTGACGCATTGTGAAAGGATGTCTTTATGGTCACAGCTCTGACTTCATGAAACTTTCCTCATGCTCCTGAACTGGGAAGCTGAGACTTGTTATTAAGTGGTGTTTGCTGCCCTCATGTGGTCAGCGTACAAACTGCAATTTAAACGAGTAAGAGCAACCAGTTTCACTCTTTTCCTATTATATCCTCAGTGAAATCATGTGTGAATTTAGCCAAGCAGGAATACAGACAGAATTTGTTTACATTTACATCTTATTTGCAAGATCACTGAAATATTTCTTTCTTTCCCCCCACATTCACATCATATGAAGGTACTGAAATGCTGAATCCATATCTAAACAGTACGGAATGGAGTATCGCTCTTTCCATACTTTTGTGTTTTCATTGACTAATTTATTTACGCTCATGCCCAGTCGACAGGTATTTCAATATACAATAGCAGAAAAAGCACTTGTGAAAGTAATGTGCTTACAACTGGTTCACTCTGGTCATTGTAATAATGAGCCAGCCTGAAAATATCAAACAATATACCAAAGCTGTAACACTAGAACCCCTGAACAGGATGCAGTTAATAACAATCTAGTTACGCCTGTCAGTAAGGCTATGCCTGTTGATTATATTCATTCGTGTCTTAAATATGTCATATTTATCAGTTCTTTGTTAGATAAACAAAATACTAGAAGACTGAAGATGAATGTTAGATCCATAATTTGTTTGAGACACTGTTTTCATAGTTGTACACCACCACAGTAGATTTTAAATGGAAGAATATGTCACTGAAGCACAGGATTCCAGCTTTAATTCAATATTTGTTTGTTTGCAAAGATTATATTAACTATTTAGGAATTTAAGAAATTGATTTTAGTGGCTCAGAAATAATTGGACAATTAACTGACAAGCAGTTTCATGGCTAGGCAAGGCCTGTTCTCTTGTTATTCCATGGTAAATCAAGCAGTTATAATATAAATAAAGCAGAAATATTGACTTTGTATTTCATAATTACCACTGTAATTTTAAATATGAGACCCAGAGAGATTCCAGTTCAAGTAAGGGAGGCCATAATTAGGCTGAAAAATTATTATTAACTAAACAAACTTTAGCCATGGCCAAATAAAATAAAGCAGCTGAGACATACCGAACAACCAGAAAGAATAAATTATTATTATTATTATTATTATTATTATTATTATTATTATTATTATTATTATTGACAACACTCAAGCCACGAGTTGTCCTCGCAATCTTCGGACTGACTGATAGGAACGAAAAACCTTTGTTTCCTACGGTATGTTTTAAGGAGTGAACATGCGTCCTTGCGCTTTTCAGATCTTTAGCAGGAAGGCTAAGACGCTAAAAAATAAATAAGTAAATGCTTTTGTCTTTGGGGCTTCAGACGTCTATATGGAGTACTGTTGATTTACGCTTTTACACAGCTCAGTTGTTAGTTTGTGTACATGTCCCTGCTGTTGGCGTCTTTTGCGAAATTTGACGTTGTTGGTATATTTTCAATTTCATACACACAGGAAAGTGTCACGCATTAGTCATGTCACATGTAAAACAGTGTTCCAGTTATTTGTAATTTTGATTCTTTTTAGTTTGAGTTTGCCACATGTATTGATTGACTGATCTAGTTTGAGTTTATTCATCATTCTCTATTTTAATCTTTAGGTACAGTGAGACCAATGCATTGGTGTGTCCTGTATGTTCAAAAGCTTTTTCATTGCCATACACACTGAAGCAACATCATCTCATCCAATCAGACACCCCTTCATCTGTAAAGTCTGGAGAGGGCTTTTACACAGGCCTGACTGTGACAAGACTCTGGCATTAGCAGTCATATATGGGGCCTCCTCCGGCTGTCCGAAAAATATGCCTCATGCAAATGATTGCCCAGTGACTCAGGGAAACATTTCTAATGTTGTGGGTCGAGTACTGTGGGAGCAAGCTGATTGTCCAAATGTGGACATCTGCAAGCACTACCCATAATGACTGCTTATTATTTAATAACCTTTGGATTCACTTACACACTCATAACAGACCAAAACAGTTAGAAAGAGGCAGTGAGTCAACTCAGATCTTTCCTGCAATGGCAAATATGAGAATGCACTTGGGACTGCAAAATAACTTTGAAACACCAATGTCCCAATGTCATAAATGTCTCAAACCTTCTGCTCACTATCCAAATTACAGACATTTTCTTATTTATACTTGAAAGAAATCCTTCTTTATAAGCCTTTATAACTTATTATTAAAACTATAACCTAATAATAATTTATATCAACAAGAGCAGCAGTACATAAAACACGAAGGCTTGAAACGATTCTGCTGTGGGATCTGTAGAAGATCATTTCAGCTGGAAGTTAATTCGATACGCCATCACAAAATTCATAGGAGTCAAAAAGAATTAGAAAGTCTTCCCCCTGTGCGAAACAGCAATGCTGTGAAAATACCCAATTCAGAAACAATAAAACATTTAATTGAACCCAGTAATGCAGACTCAATTTCCCAGATTATGACTGTGAAACCAGAAGGGTGCAGTGAGTTTTGCAGCGATTACAATGGCTCTCTCCCTCAGGATGTTGCCTTAATCACATCAGGGGAAAGGAGCAGAGGGAAACCTGCCGTGCTACCAGCAAGCAGCGAATTAATGCTCTACATCAGTGCTGAATTTGTAGAAAATGTTTTCCTTCTACATTCAAGCTTCAGATAATTCATACAGGCCCTTTGGCTGTGAGATATGTGGAAAGAGATTTCATCAGAAAAGCCACTTGAGGTTCCACTGCCGCACTCATATGTGGTCTAAATACCACACATGGCAATCGCGTGATATCAACTGACCACACTGGCAAGTTAGCGAGTTTAAATACAAAGGTGGGGGCAGATTTCCCAGCTCACAGAACACTGCTGTGATACGTTTAAAGCCTAAAGACAGAGAATGACACAAATGTTAACACAGATGTGTAATATTAATAAGGTGAACCTGTGAGAAAGGTTTCCAGAGTGACTGTGAAAAATAAATAAAGTCCTAAATCAACACAAAACCCAGGTGGTGTACAGCACAACTGCTTCCACTGTTTTAAGTGTTTTCCGAGTGCCTCTAAATTACAAAGGCATGAGATAGTGCACGCAAGCAGGAAGCCATGTCATTGTCCTATATGTGGAAAAGCATGCAGACAAGCTTCTCATCTGAATACCCACAAAAGAACTCACTGAAAGGGAACTCAACCAAGCCCCTCAACCAGCAGGAGAACATCAGAAAACTGAAAGTGACACATGAAAAGCATTTTTTCTCAGGAATCACTGTTCATATGCCATCACAGAAAAAGTCTGCAAACACCCATGATACACTATCAGATTTTGAAGTTGTCCGTAATGGAATGAATGAAGTATCCTGCAGCACACGTGCAAAATCCATCATTAAAGTAAGTAGCCTTGTTAAGACTAACTCAGAAGGTGTTGTGTCATGTAAAAAAAAAGAGAAGCTTCAATTATGCAGAATATGCTCTACAAACTTGGTCACTCATTGTGGGATTAGGTCATACAGATGTGTTTTATTTAGCAAAATATTCCCACAGAAGGGTAACCTGATACCTCATGAGCAAACATGTAGGCACTGCAACGAAATTCCAAACGGTATCCAAAGTGAAATGAAAAATGCCAGCCTACGTCCAGATAAGTGTATTCAAACATGTATTCATTGTACAGATTTGGATGCCAAATCAAACCAAAGTCACTGTATGCTAGTACTTGTTACAAGTCATTTGCTAATAAAGAGGTAGTTCAGGGCTTGGAGGCCGTGGATGCTGATTGGCTGGCAGATCAAGAGGTAGCCTTGAACGAAGGGTAACGAATCGGGGAAAAAGCAAAGAGAGGCTACATACAATTTTAGCAATTTATTTCCCACTGAACTAGTTGTTGAAGTAGAGAATCAAAAATGCCAGCTCAAGTGTTAAGCATGAGAATAATGACTAAAGGAGTTAGAACTGTTTCAGGTTAGGGTTACTTGGACAGTACTCGTCCTGTGGTTTCAGGTTTTGTTTTTGTGGCAGACAAAAGTATCTGACAACACTTTATTTTGTGTTGTCAGATACAAGGGTTACACACAAGCTGCTTAGTGATGAATTGGTAAATTCAGTGGCTGAGAATCAGATCCAACAAGAAAATGATTGGTGTGCACCACTCAGTGTTTCTGAATGAGACAGGTGCACTGCGAGTTTTCTAAATGAAAAGGATCTTAAGCGGCACATTTGTTCAAATAATATTCAAATGACAGACCATCATTGTGGCATTTGCTTCAAAAAGTTTGTGTCTCTTTCTAAATTCGCAAAGCATTATGCTGTCCACACAGGACAGAGGCCACTTAGGTGTGGCATTTGTGGTCTTCCTTTCCCCCTCCTGCTTGGCAGCACTTTATTCAACATCCTTTGATAAAAAATATCTTCTTTGCGCATGCACATTCACTTGAAAATAGTCTATTTTGTTACGTGTTCCATCCCTTTTTTTAACCAATTATTTTTTCTTGCGTTGTCGCCAAAATAAAAAGCTGATTTAATTTTCCCAGCAGTTTCCACACGCAACAAATACGAAACCAGGGGGAACGGAACGGATTGCAAGCTTTCGTAATTAGGGGACGGTTTGAGGGACGTACCTTTTCAGGAAGTTAGTCGCACACAGCGCGTTTGATTGTGGAGGTACATAACCAGCAGTCCGACGGCAGTTACATTCATGCTGAAATAATAATAATAATAAAAAAAAGGTTAGTGAGCTAAATTCTGGTAACGTTATACCACTGAACTGGAGTTAATATTGAACGATTAACGAGTCAGTTGTGTCTAAATGCTACTAATTAGCTATATCACCTCATTGAGAATGCTAACAGTTACTAATGTCATGTTACTACTTTCTGAACTCGTAACTCTTAATTTGATGTTAATTAAAGTACAGGAAAGTCAGTTAGTTCGTGGTTATGAAACCTCTTAGTTTACTTTTTAACCGAGATTGTGAACTTTCTCAACAGTAAATTACCCTGTATTAGTCCAGCTATCGTATATTTACAAAGGCTCAAGTTGAAAACAGATACTTGTATCAGTCGATACTTTAAAACAAACGATTTCTGCGCTTTTTCTTCTTTTTCTCACAGTCGTCATTTTATTATGGCCACCATGGAGAAAGAAACCCCTGCTAAAAAGGCTGCTACTCCGTCTGTATCCCAGATAAATGCGGAATATGTCACGCAGGTAATCACAGCATTTATTTTCTGCATATGTGGTTCAGTACTGTGTTGTGAAGTTTTTCCATGATGCTGGTATGCTGAAGATAAAAAAAAAGTGTCCTGATTTTCTTTTGTTGCATTCTTTGTCATGCTAAAAACATAAAGACAGCTTTGCATGGAGATAAGATAAGATAAGATAAGATAAGATAGAACTTTATTAATCCCTCGGGTGGGTTCCTCTGGGAAATTCGACTTCCAAAAAAAGCACAGCAACGACCGAAGTTACAGTTACAGAACTGTTATATATATATATACATACACACACACACACACACACACACACACACACACACACACACACACACATATATAAATACAGAGACAAATATAAATAAAATATACAAAGGGGATAAATAGAATAAATAGGAATAAAAAATAAAAATACAAGTGAATTGCACATTTCAAGTATTGAGTCTATTGCACTGTTGACTATTTACAAAAAGTATTGCACAAGGTATTGTACAGTGAGGTGCAGAGGCACTACAGCTTAGATAGGATAGGCCAAATGGCTGTAACTATGGCATATGTTCAATTAACAATTTGTTGCATCTTCCATGTTTATATTTAATACTATGTGTGATTTTTCACATTTCCCCTTTTCAGTTGTCTAACAAATATTGGGCGCCTCATGCAAAGAATAAACTACCTTTTGACCCTAAGGTGAGTTATTTGCGCTTTTGCAATTTAGAGGTGTTGGTATAACTTTTATTAGTGATAACCAGTCACCAGGGCTTTTGGCAAACAGTGTAACATTCAGTGATGAAAATTGCCACAGTTTGTGCTCCATTATAATGCAGTGCTTATAATTTGGATCAAGTTCAAACAAAAATAAAGTAAAGGTTGATATTGGAACTGCTTATTGGCCTAATTGTTATTTTAATCCTTGGTATCAGCCCAGAGTGGGAGCACTGTAAAGATTTGGTCATGTATCTAATAGAGATTGATTTATCATTTATCATATAGTTTCAGATAGTAAGTCAAGTCAGCAAACTACCAAGCGCATGTTTGTTAACGCTAAATTTCTGTGCTTTTATAATGCTTTGAATGTTCTTTGTGGGGGGGTTAGG
The DNA here is from genome assembly GCF_057381915.1 of Diplotaxodon limnothrissa. Lineage (NCBI taxonomy): Eukaryota > Metazoa > Chordata > Actinopteri > Cichliformes > Cichlidae > Diplotaxodon > Diplotaxodon limnothrissa. The sequence goes on along the minus strand of NC_140614.1, from coordinate 25,512,875 downwards.
TGATGGAAGATGTTTACGAGAAGGAGATTCTCAACTCCAAGTAAGTGAATTTTGAACTTTCTTCCCCTATGAAACACTTTTAAAAAAAATATAAAGGACATATTTCACTGTTCATTGTTTTTGAGTTATGCCCATTATATTTTCAGATTTGCCATTAGGAAAATTATGCTGCTTGAATTCAGGTAAGTTATTTTTACTGGATTTTCTTTATGTTATCATTTAAACAATCACTGGAAAAACAGTGATTTGACAACACTACTTGCTACATGGATATTAATTTGTTATTTCTAATATTTCAGCCAATACCTTGAAAACTACCTTTGGGTGAACTACACTCCAGAGGTTTCCAGCAATGCCTACATCATGTCCATTTGTTGCATTGTCAATGAGAAGTTCAGAGAAAATGTTCCAGCCTGGGAGGTAAAAAAAGCAGTAATTTGTTGAAGTTTAGCATAATTATCATTAAATGTTGTCTATATTTGATTGTGTTTGCCACAGCTAATGCAGGAGCTCAGCTTTTTACTTTTTCTATTGTTTGCTGTGTTTCAGGTTTTCAAGAAGGAACCAAGTCATTTTCCATTTTTCTTCAAATGTGTGATGGAAGCCGTTCTGGCAGATGAGCAGGCTGGTCTTACTCTGAAGGAACAAACTGTGCTTCTAGTCTTTATGGACCACTGTTTCAACAGTCTGGTGTGTACCACTACACTGATATCTTATAACTAAATATTCAGAGAAGTTAGAGTTATTCTACTACCACAGTGATGTCTGTGTTATTGTGAGTCATCGGTTTATATTTTAAAGACAGTATTTATATATTATAAAATGACATGACTTGTCTATTTAAGCCAGGTTAGTGTCTTAAAATGTAAAGCCAATTACATGATGATTTAAATAATACAAATTAAGACACTTTCTTACACCATAATGGAAGCAATGTCAGCATACACTGAAGAGGTACAAGGTTAAAAAATGTTTGTATATCTCTTGGGAAATAGTTCTACACAACATTTTAATATGGACTTTCTTTACGTCCTAATAGTTTTTAAAAGGTTTTTAAAGAGCCCAGGTGACTATCTCTTGGACTTTCACCGTGATCATAGAATTATGATCACTGACAGGTCAGGTAAACATCACTGATTATCTCTTCATCATGGCACCTGTTAGTGAGAGTGATACGTTAGTGAGCAAGTGAACATTTTGTCCTTATAGTTGATGTGTTAGAAGCAGGAAAATTGGGCAAGCATAAGGATTTTAGCAAGTTTGACAAGGGCCAAATTGTGCTGGCTAGACAACGCTGGCAGAGCATCTCCAAAACTGCAGCTCTTGTGGGATGTTCTCAGTCTGCAGTCGTCAGTATCTATTAAAAGATACAGGGTCATGAGCAGCCAGGGTTCACTGATGCACGTGGGGAGTGAAGGCACCGTGTGGTCTGATCCAACAGTCGAGCTACTGTAGCTGGTTCTGATAGAAACGTGTGAGAATACACAGTCCATCGCAGTTTATTGTGTTTGGGCTCATCAACTGGACAACGGAGCAATGGCATAAGGTGGCCTGGTCTCATGAATCACATTTTCTTTTACATTACATGCATGGCTGGGTGCGTTGCTTACCTAAGGAACACTGGGTACCAGGATGGACTATGGGAAGAAGGCAAGCCAGCAAAGGAAGTGTGATGCTTTGGGCGATGCTCTGTTGGGAAACCTTGGGCTCTGCTATCTGTGTAGATGCTTCTTTGACATGGACCAACTACCCAAGCATTGTTCCAGACCATTTAGGTCCATTCATGAAAACTATGTTCTCTGATGCGTGTGGCCTCTTTCAGCAGGATAATGTGCTCTGTCACAAAGCAAAAATGGTTTAAGAATGGTTTGAGGTGTTGGCTTGGCCTCCATATTCCCTAGATCTCAGTCCAGTTGAGAATCATGTCCAATCCATGGCGGCCCCACCTCATACCCACAGGACCTAAAGAGTCTGTTACTAACATCTTGGTCCAAAATACCACAGCACACCTTCAGGGGTCTAGTGGAGTCCATGCCTCAACAGGTCAGGTCTGTTTTGGCAGCAAAAGGGGTACCAACACAATATTAGGCAGGTGGTCATGATGTTATGCCTGATGTACTGGTACTGGAAAGATAAGTAAGAATTAATGCAATTATCTTTACTGTCCACTAGATGGCAATAATAGACAGGACAAGTCAATTTGGGTGATCTCCATCTGTATCCTCTGCAGTTGCATTAAACCACAGGCAAGCACTGCGGATGTTTCACTTAAAATGTGCTGTGATAGCCTGCTGCCCTTTGATTGTATCCCATAAAGGCCTCTAAATAATTTAGTTGGAGACTCCTACTAGGGATTGAAGTATAATATATTTTTTTAAGTATAATGCACAAAGCATTTTGACAACCCCCACCTCTCACACTTAATCTTCCCTCATTTTTTTTCTTTCTCTCTCTCTGCACTTTCCTCCCAGGAGGTAGATTTGATCAGAGAGCAGGTGCAGCAGCTCATCTCTCTGCCAATGTGGATGTGCCTCTTACCAGTAAGATGTCAAACTATTATCGTAATTAAGAAGCTGTGGTGTTTATTGGCACACCAAGTAATGTTTGATAATTCTAAAGGAATGAATTGCTTCCTTGCTATGAGACTAATCCCTCTTTACACTCATTTGTTACTCATTTGTTTCTGTGATTTTTACAGTCCAGACTCCAGCACGAGCTGAAGAAAGTTCCAAAGCTGCAGAAGTTCTGGAATCTAATCAAAAAGAAATCTGATAAAATGGATGCTGACACAGCTGAGCAGTAATGATATTTGTGTTCAAAGAAATCTATACAGATTTAGAGAATCTGTTTCTAGGTTGTTCTGATTTACTTTCTTCGTGTTTCCTCAGGGCAAAGAAGGAGAGGACCTTCCTCTCGGCTCTTATTAAAAAGTTTCACGGAGTTCTTGCGTCAATTCCACCAACAGGTAAAAAAATGCTTGTATATCTCTTGGGAAATAGCTCTACACAACAATTTAATAAGGACTTTCTTTACGTCCTAATAGTTTTTAGAAGGTTTTTATAGGGTCTAGGTGACTATCTCTTGGACTTTCACCGTAAATAATTGGTCAGATCCATAAATCTCAAAAACATAAATGTGTTTAAGCATTCTCTTTGTAAAATTAACAGATACATCTGTGTGCATGGCCCTCTTTTATAAAGCTTAGTCATAGTAAGATTGTACTCACATGCACAAGCTTTATTTCCACTCTGGTATTTATCCATAAATATACACTCCTTTACTTAATCATTTGCATAATTAAATGCTGTTTGCACCTCGAGCTATTAGACACAGCAGTGAATTCCACAGCAAACAGAAGTGCTTTTTCACTGTAAGTGTAACTAAGAGACGGAGATGTTGGAGAAAAAGAAATGTGTTCTGTTTATTGAATCATGGTTTAAAGTAAAACTGCTGATCTGAGAAATGCAAGCCAGATGAAAAAGTGGACTTGATTTGCTATACAAATATGAAAAACGTGAAAAAATTACATTTCTTTATAAATACGAGAACCCCGTGGTACGATATTGTCACAATTCATTACTCGTGATATTTTTGTTATTTTTGTTGCAAAATGAAATTGCCAAGCATGCCGACACTGTCACTAAAACCTGCCATAAATGTTGCCAAAGTTGGAGTCGGTCTGCAGTTGAATGGGGGTCAAGTTGTCAGTTGCATGCAGTAACTGGAAAATCACAAATCGCATATCTGTTGCTTTTTGCATCGACATAAATTCCCATTTAACTGTTACTTTTGTGCTTACGAAACCTTTTGTTCTATTAGCAGCATAACCAGAATACAACCAGCTTGCAGCCAGTTGAGCTGAGTTCCCTTGAGTTGTGCTCACTGACAAAAACTCATTAAGACTGGCAGTGTCAAGCTGATTTGTCTACATTTATCAACTAAATAGCAATTATTTGCAAACCTTTGACAATCTAGGACGTGACCAGTGTTGGATGGTTTTTCAGTTGAGCTGATTTAATTAAGTTTGCTAAGCTAACTCAAGATGGTGGTGCATGAGATGAGCCCTTTTGTTTGCTAGTAGCAGTGTTTTAATTCATTTAATAAAATATTGAAAATTTGGTGTTTATACAATGTTGCCACAAAGAAAATGCGATTCTATGCTGTATCGGTACGTGTGAAAAGCAGAAATGGCTAATTTGACACAACATAATGCATTATGTTTTCCAGCTATCCTTTCTTCTCTCTCTTTCTTCTCTCTTGCCTTGATGCAGTTTTTAAGAAGAACAGATGAGATTTTAGTGCTTAAAGGTCAAGGTCATCATGGCCTCCAATGCATGAATATGCTGACTATAATGAAATTCCACACAAAAGTCTAATAAGATAAAATGGTCAACTAATGCTTTTTTTATACCCAAAAAGGTCAAAGGTCACTATGACACCGTAATGTTCTGCACAAACACCCTTCTAGTTTTTACAGAATGCCATATCTCAGGAGCAGGAGTGAAATTTGTGAGAATATTTAACATTTGATTAGATACTGGATTGTCTTCATATAATCTCTGTGTGTTATATGAGTCTGGATAGAAATGGATGTAAACTGTTGCCAGTTGCAGCACGCCTATTCTTTCTTTTCGAGTCGTGCAGCTGCCCAAGGAGGATGTGCTCCAGCTGCCACACAGCCAACGGCGCTCACCGCTATGTTGTAATGCAGGCCGACACACAGGCCCCCCACCTGAATGCTAAAAACAGAATGTGTGTATTTGTGTGTTTAGATAGAATCAAACCTGACAGATTAGATCAGAATCTAAAACCCAGTAGGATCCACATCACTCCAATACTTACTGCATGGCTCAACTTCTAAGTGTACACACACACTTACACACCAGCATGCCTAATGAGAGCTGGGGACCCAACATGCTGCTGTGCGAGCCGTGCAGCATCTCGTAGCGAGGCTCACACACTCAGCATGGCACTTTGGCGTTGTCCATATGCGTTTGCTGTCCTCGTGTCCTTGTTGAAAACTACACATCGCCCTCTACAAAGCAACATCTAATATTTCCTGTCTTTTTTGGGTTTGTCTATTCATCATATTTTATCTTTTGCTGTGAATGTGGATTTCCTGAGCCAAAGTTATAACCTGAATTATGCCCTCTTATTTTCCACAGGGCCTGTACCCATGGACCAAGTGCATTACTGCGAGAGATTCATAGAACTCATGATTGATTTGGAGGTAAAGCACAACCTTCTTAATCATACATTTCTCAGCCATGTTAATTTTTTATTTATGTTGAGAGATAATGCATTCATTCTTAGACTTGTTTCTATGGGACTTTCAGTACAAGGGTAGTTCTACAGTATTTTTGTAATCATGATATCCTGATGAAGGAAGCAGTCTAGACTTAATTTTCTGCAGATCTCATTTGTTTGTCTTTTGTCCTTCACATTTATAGCTAACTCATGTCATTAACAGTCACTGGATAAATGATCTGCATCAGCTTTGCTCTCTGTGCTTCTCTCTTTCCTGTCTGCAAAGCTATGCACTATTTGAAGCAGTAGTCTGATCATAGTATGAGAGGTTATTTTCAGCGTGATGGCTTTTGACATGTGCTACAAACTGTAAAGTATAACAAAGCCCAATGACATAATGTTTGGGGACATCCAATTCCCTTTTTAGAAAAATGATGTTTGAAGGAACAATTTATTTAAAATATCCTTGTTTTGTTTTGGGGGGATATTTTTGGTTTGTTGGTGTCTTTAAATTTATAACAGATTGCAGATTTGAATTTATTTTCCAATGTCTGTTTTCTGTTCTTAATTTAACTCCCGTGTGCTCGACTGTTGCCTGGAAACTTGAGGAAAAGGTCTTGTAGGTGAGAGATAGTTATTTAAAAGTGTCAGTTTCTTTCGGCTGTGAGCTGCAGCGTTATTAGATGTGAGATCTACAAAAAAAAATGTATTCCACCAAATCTCAATGAAAATCATGGTGTACTATTTGCAGCTGCTAAGACACAGTGTCACGTAAGATTTTTACGCCTCCTGCCTGGGCAGACCTGCTGTTACTAGTGAGTGAGCACAATGGATGTCATCTGGCCCTCTGCTGACAGGCTGGCCTTGCTGTTTCTGGCAGTGGCTACTAGCTGGCCAGTTGACTGTCCCTAGACTCATCTCCTGTCCTTCAGCACTATCATTGTACAAAGACTCAGTTGCCTGAAATCCATACTTCTACTCTCTGATGACAATATGAAAATGATTGCAGAGAAAAATACACCTATTATCAAGCCAGTTCTGTGTTGACTGTCAGAACCGTGTTGAGATCAGAGATTGCTGTTGCATATAAAGGGTATCTGTTCTTTCTCTCTTTAGGTCTTACTCTTACTCCAGCACATGCTGCCTTGAACATCACTTTTCCATGATTGATATAGATATTTTGTTTGTGTTTTGCCTCACAGTTTTGTATTTCATATTTGGTTTCACATTAGTGTTCATTTTTCCCCTTTGCAGCACTCTTTATAGTGTGAATCTGTATGCTCTAGTCACTCTCTCACTCAAAAGTGTTCTTTGTTATATTCTCACCAAAGCAGGTCTGTTATCTCATTTTGACAGGTCTCCTCTGTTCTTGCCTTTATGTCATGTTCCTGTGCTGCAAGCATCAACCACATAAATCATGAATATAGACGAGAGTTAGACAGTTTTTGCCATATTGTCTTCACATCTTTCTGTCAGAAAGCGAAAAATAAGACAAACTGTCTTATGTTGAAAAATAACCTCAAGACGAAAAAACGGCAATCAATAAGATGCCTTGATAATCACGATGCTGAAAAATATGGTTGTTCGCAAACCAGTAAAGTTTAGTTTAGTGTGGTTTACTTTGTTATCGTTTGGAGGTGAGGATTTATTTCCACAAACATGGTTTCATGTGTGTATAGGCACTGCTGCCCACCAGGCGTTGGTTCAATACAGTGCTGGATGACTCTCATTTGGTGGTCAGATGTCACCTCTCCAGCCTCACAAAAAGAGAGAAGGAGGGGCATCTCTTCTGTCAGGTACAAAAATAAGCAAATATGCATTAAAACTTGTCAATGACAATATTCATGTTCACAAAGAATTAATTGTTATTTCCTCATCTTTCTAGTTGCTGGACATGCTGAAGTTCTACACTGGTTTTGAAATCAATGATCAGACAGGAAATGCACTGACTCAGAAAGAGATGACCACTTTGCACTATGACAGAATCACCTCACTGCAGGTAAGAATTATATAAAATGATTTTCAGATATATGATTTCATTTGCATAAACTATATGGATAAAAGTACTGGGCCAGCTACACAGCAGGAGCTGTAGGTGTAATGCTTTGAAGCTTCCAGCACACAGTGCTGATGTTAATACCAGTGGTGGTTTAGAGCTGTTGAGTTATTGAGTCTATTGGCGTACTTTTATGCACCTCAGCACTCTGGAACCCCGCTCGGTAACTTCATGTGGACTGCTGCTTCATGGCTAAGTTACGGTGTTTCCTAAATGCAGTAATACTACTTACAGTTGAATATCGAATATCAAAGAGGGAAAAAACTTGTTGCAGGGGTAATATAATACTACATACAAATGGATGCACGGTTAGGTGCTTGAGTTATACACCTGTGGTAATGGGACTGAAAAAAACAGAATTCCATGTAATGTAATGGAATACTTTTGATTTTCCAGCATGCCTCATAAGCATCTTTAGTTTTATATATCAAAGTAACTGTTGCAGAGAGAAATGTATGTACCAGAGTATCAGATCATTTTTTTTCATAGTTGTAATAAGAAATGAACTCTTTCCTCATCTTATGCTGAATGTGAATATAATGACTGAATAAATAAGAATGAATGTAAAGTATTCAGGACTGTTGATTTTTCTATATATATCTTTATAAATCACATTTTCAGTAACTATCTCAAGAAACTATTTCATGGAAAAAACAGTTATGTATTATAATGGTGATGTGTATCTAGACATCAGTGTCTCATAGCACTGCTTATTGGGTTCTGTCTTGCAGAGGGCAGCCTTTGCTCATTTCCCAGAGTTGCACGACTTTGCTTTATCCAGTGTTGCATCAGTAGACACCCGAGAATCCTTGACCAAACACTTTGGGCATCTCAGGTAATTAAAATCATTTAAAACAAGTAGCATGTTGTAAATGATGTGATGGGAGGATATGCATCATAACTGCTAAATTAGCTAGCAATGGAACATTGCTTTAGCTGGCATGATTGCTAATGTGTAAATATTTTGCATGTTTATTAGAGGCTTTCTGTGTTCATCATTCTGCCTTATTTTCAAGTACCTTTTGACCTCGAAAGCTCAAATTCTCCGCGTATAGGTCCAAAAGAATCAGCTCCTAGCGTATTGCTACCATGTTCAGAGGTTCTCCTGAACACCATAAAGTACAAGTTACAATTGAAACAAAGAAGGAAAAAAATGTAATAATAATGAGCAATATAGTAGGATTTTTGCTTACACAACAATCCCACCAGCTGAGGCCCATGTCCATGATTATCTTGCTCCTGTGTTGTAATATAGCAGCTCCACCATTGCTGTCTGACTTCCTGCTAAATGGCAGCTAGTGAACCCTTGAACAGGCAGCTGGTACCAGCCGGAGAGAGAGGCACGCCTCATTAATCTAATCGATTTGCAGTGGCTTGAGAATAAACTCTTGGAACAGCTGTGTTTGTCAGATCATATTAGCTTGCCAAGGAGCCAAAAAGCACCCTCACTTTGATGAACTGGCCTGTGTGTGTGTTTTCACTTGTTCACATGTATATGAGAGTGAAAAGAAACCGATTCATTAGTAATTTGTAATTACTTTAAGATTTTATCTTTCTTGAAGTTGACATTTTCAAATTACTGACCAAAACTTTTTTTAAGGTCTTTGTGTTTGGCTCGGCTTTATTCTATTTCACCAAGTGATTACTATTTTGTTTTTACTGTATGGAAGTTCTTTATTTGTGATAGTTGTTTAAACAACTCAAAATTAGTCTTAGCTGGCAATGTCTCGATATACATATTTCTTTCCACATCAGTGGTGGATTATAAAAGCTTAAACCCCATATTAAATTTCTTTGAATCAGGCAAAGGGATATGAGCCGAGCTGAGCTGAATCAGGTAAAGACTTAGCTGAACCATTTTGTGCATTTCTAGGAGCAGGAGCTCTGCTCCATTTTTCCATAGAATTAAGGTTTTGAATATAGCAGGACGGCATTGTTCACTGCTCCACAACTGTCACCAAAGCAGCTCCTGGGTTACTCCAAATATACGATCAGATTTAACGAGGCACTTTTCATCCAAACAACTCCTGCTAATGCCAGTTTTTTCCAGCAGTACTACCCATGGGCTAAGCTCCCAGTCACCTGCCGCTCTGAATTTATCCACTAAGTCCCCAAAACACACAAAAGCTAGCTAGCCCACACTTATACACACCCATACTATTACATATATACGCAAACACAAATAAACACTTTTTTTCAGGTATGTGACAACAGGTGAAGTGCCATTTGTGGCCATAAATGAACTGAATGATATTGAATTCAAACAGAAAAGAATCCTAATTGTGACAAATGTTAACCTACACTGCACAGCATATTAAAATAAGGAGTGTGATTGGTGCTCTGGATTATAGTCACTGTGGAGATGTTTGTACAGATGTTTAGATCCTTTTTATCTGTTTTTTTGTTTTTTTTTGTTTTGTTTTGCCTCTGGGACAGCTATGACCAGTTACATTATGGTTTTAAGTAGTTCAACCATCAGTACCACCTATCCCTGTGAATGTAATATCTCCACAAAATGTGATGGAAATTCTTGAAATTAGTTGTTATTGGTCAAAAGTCAAGGTCACACAACACATTTTTGGCAGTAACATGAGAATTCTTAGGTTTTTTTCCCCCAAAATCTCGCTCAGAAAAGTGTGTAGACATGATATATAGTAAACTTTAGAAAAACTCCTGTTATGCCCCCCCCCATCTGCATTTCTTATAGTAAGTTGTTGTGCTGCGTTTATTTTGTTGCTAGGGGAAGGAATGTCCACATGATCCATGGCAGGACATCCAGTGGGCCACCAAACTGCATCATTGGCAGAATTGCCACCCCACTGCTCGAGCGTGGCATCACAAGTAGCAAAATGCATGCACATACACGGCTACAGTTGGTCAGTCCACGTGTGGCTGCCCAGGCCTGTCAAAGTGTGTCCAGACCTTGTCCCTTGTTGGGCACCAGACCCTGTCTGTGTCACAGTGTGTCAGCCTGATTAAAATAGGTTGTATGCAGAGAGCCACACCTCAGCCTTCCGAAGCGGAGATGGGCTTTGATTTTCATAATCCTGTCTCATCAGTGCAGCTCGACCCCTCAACATACATGCTGACAGAGCAGGAATGCAGTGTCAAAGCAAACAGAAGCATTTTGTGCCACAGTGCTAATAAGCACTAATAAGACTTTGATGAGGCTCCTATTCTAACACGTTTACAATGTTACCATTTAGTGGATTGAAAACCATCCATGAGTGCCAAAAAATAAATAAATACTAATTTGGAATTGTCAGACCACAGGACAGTTTTCCACTTCACCTCATTTTGAAAAAGTCTGTTCTACTGTAACAAAAGGTGGCAGCATTTCTTTGTCTTGTTTATATTAGATTTTTCTCTGCATCATAGACTTTGCAGTTTCTGCACATTTACTCATGCAGTTAATGACACTGACAATTGTTGTAGGAGCATACCCTAGCACATGGAGGGATTCCACTGCAGAATGGTGTCTTATTTTAAGTAATGCAAGATCATGGCATTTCAGTATTGTGCAAAGTAGATTATAAAATCACTAATGTCTTTGCAGCTGTATATTAATAAACACAATTAATTGTTGAGGATTTTCCCCAACACTGTTGCACCTCTCCCCATCTTCTGAAATATTATCTTTGTACTTCTTTGAATAAAACAGGGATTTGTGTAGATTGTATATAGATGTTGGACAAATAATAGTAAGAATGTATTCTTAATTGAGAAATCCTATGGTTGGTATTCTTATAATCTTTATCACTCGAGTCTTTACCAAACATTAGACAGGATTTAGTTAATATTTACTTATTGTCATACCTGCTCTAGACAGAAGTGTTGCTTCTTTTTCTGATTTTTCTGTCTCTGTAGTCCCAATATGCTCCACAAGGTGGCCTCTTATTTGTGCCTGCTGCCTGAACTGCCTGAAGGGCAAGACACCACTATTGAGAAAGCGGTTCTGCTTGAGTTGCTGGTAAGTGCACTGTTGGGTTTACTGGGTTATGTATGTGAGCATATCAGTGTTTTTTTGTTTCATTTTGTTTGTTTTAATGACATGTTTCTTGAAATTTAAAAAATAAAATATTAAAATATTTATTCCAGGATTTGTAGGCAATGGTTAACGCCTGAGACTTTAAATTAACCCTTTAAATAAACCTATACATCAGGCATTGGTTATATGGCAACTGAGAATATAAAAGATGTATCACTGGTGTTTATAAACAGTTATTTTACAAAACATTCACTGGTCATTTGGCAATACCGTATACTAGGATTGGATTTTACATTTTAAAATAATTAATCTCATTAACTTCAAATACATATTTTATTATTGCAGTTTGACTGCACTGTCCGTTGTGAATTTGCCTTCTAATCCAATAAATGCTTCATGTGGGCATTTCTGTAACATTGGGTAAATCGTAGGCAGGACTAATATGATGGAGAGTCATTTATTTATTTCCTTTCGTGGAATCTCTGAAGAAGCCTAAGCTTTGATTTTGCTCTGTAGTCACCCTTTGCTTGCTCTCCTAATGTTCTCTTTCAAAACCTCTCCTGGAATCTGGGGGACCCTAGTTTGTCTAGTCTCTCCAATACACACTTAACTGTTCGTGGCAGACCTCTTCATCAAAGTGGTTATTTCAAAGCACAATTACACATAAGACGTGACGGAGAAGAGCTGTGTCTTATTTATCTGAGTCAATTTTTGCAGGAGACTCTTTGAGGGCTTTCATTTGTGTGTGCATGAAGTTACGCCCTAAAACCAACATCCTTGCACAGATAGATTAAAAAACAAGTGTTTGCAGGACTGTAAGCTACAGCAAAACAGTTGACTGAACACAGTCATTACAGACAGCATATAGGATGAACCAGTTATAAGGATAGCAGATGACAGCATTTTTTTTACAGTTTATTTTATTGTTGATATTATTTATCCTCCCTTTATGTCAAGGAAACAAATAAATCCTTAGTATAAGTAACTGTTTTAAATTGTTTCAGCTCTGCATCACATCTTCAGACATCTACTCAGTGCAAAATGTTTCTGACACATCAGATAAACATCAGACATCTGTAAACATTGTGTTATTTGCATGGCCAAGCAGCTCCTGTAGGTGTAGGTGGCACAGTACTCTTTTTCCATATAGTGTAGATAAATGAGGCACAGAGAATCAAGAGTTCAACAGAAAAAAAAACCCATTTAATTTGAAAAATGAAACTATATTAAAGGCCTATAACTTTATGTCTAAAGGAGGAAGTAAGATTCCTAAACATTGGGCCGATAGGGCAGTGCAGCATTTGCTTATTGACATCTTCTCTCCAAACATGTTCTCAGTGTCATTTTTCTCTCTTGCTGTTTGCCATCCACGTACAGGTGTCTTGTCATGAGCGCAGAATCTCTCAGATTGAGCAACTTAACCAGATGCCCCTTTATCCAACGGAGAAGATAATCTGGGATGAGAACATTGTGCCAACAGAGTATTACTCAGGAGAAGGTGTGTATTATAAATGAATGTGTGAATTGTTACTGAGTTAGTATGTCTGTGCATGTATCTATGTGAGTTGACATGAAATAGAATACATGCTACTATATCTGTCTAATCTGTGCCTCATATTTGCATATACTAAATATATACCCACATTCTGTGATATTCTGTTATATATGCAGTGTTATAACACAAGGTCTCACAGACGTTTACATCTGAACATGCAGACATCAGTTATTAGTTTTGTTCTGTCTTTTCAGGTTGTTTGGCTCTACCAAAGCTAAATCTCCAGTTCCTGACACTCCACGACTACCTGCTGAGGAACTTTAACCTCTTTCGTCTGGAGTCCACCTATGAGATCAGACAGGACATAGAAGATGTGATTTGGCGCATGAAACCATGGTGAGATGTCATCAATTTTGTTGGCAGCACAGAACACTTAATCTATAGTGCCTTATTGTTTTCTTGATTAAAATATGCAAACATCATTGAAAAAGTAATAGAAAGACATAGTTTGAAAAAGGAATGATAAACATTGGTGTTTCTTTTAATGCAAAAATGAAGCATTAAATAATCTATAGCATACTTTGTGTTTTTAGGTTAATTAATGAAGAATTGTATCCTCTGTCTACCTGTCACGTGGTGGCGCAGCACATTGACAATAATTTATGGCATTTGGTTCACCACATTTTAAAACCCATTGCTTAACATAATAAGTGCTCCCATTATGTCAAGTGATGTAGCAACTTGCTTGTTGTTCCTGCAGAAGTAAATAAGTAAGCAGTAGTGCCATGTGTTGCCCTAAATCCAGCTGATTTCCATTCTTGACAACAGCCCACAGCACTTGTCTTAAGTTCTTGTTGTGTTTGTCTTTCTAACAGGCAGTCAGAGTATGGTGGAGTGGTGTTTGGAGGCTGGGCGAGGATGGCTCAGCCAATCACCTCTTTTTCCATAGTTGAGGTTGCCAAGCCCAACATCGGAGAGAGCTGGCCTGCTCGTGTTCGCGCAGATGTGACTATCAACCTCAATGTACAAGACCATATCAAGCATGAGTGGGAAGGTAAAAGTAGCGGACCATTATAAAGTCAAACAAACTGATTATGAAATTGACCCTATTTCAATAGATTAACTACACATTCCATATTACCTTGGTATACTTTTAGTTTTCCTGTTTTTCCCCTCTGTACAGTTCTACAGGGGTTTATAATCACCATAAAGTCTTCCTGTACTGCTGTTTTCTATCCTGTCAGGCTCATGACCCTTTTTTCTGACTTTACCACAGAGCGTTTGTTTTATTTCCTGGTCATTTTTCTTACTATCTCTCAGTGTGGTTGATGAGGCAGCTATAGATAATGTCAACAGGAGCTTGACAGTTGTGATTCACAGGGAACATAAAACACACACCGAGGCCTCTGACTGGCTCTTTGCTATAGCTTTCCGGAAAAAGATGCCAGCTCAATGTTCCTAAGCAAATGTATGCCAGTGCATTTGGATTGATTACTAGCGAAAATGAATGCTATAGGGGGAAAAAAGTAATCGCTATATTTCTAAAAAGGTGATTTTCTGCTGGATTTAAAAAAAGCAAAATATATATATATATATCACAAACTGAAAACTCTGTTCTCTCTAAAACTACTTTTATAGTTTTATTTATATTTTGTATTTCAGTAAGTGTTAGATATTACATCCATTCTTTACTTCCAGTAGCTCTTTCCCTAGAGCTTCAGGTTTTAATGATCAGGCAAATGTTGACATGGTGGTTCATCTTCTTCCCCCACCATACTACATTCTCCCATCTTTTATCTCTAAGTCATTTCCTTTCCTCTTTTTGCTATAAGTCTAACACCCATAAACCTTTTTCCCCCCCTGCAGGTCTGCGGAAACATGATGTTTGCTTTCTGATCACGGTGCGCCCCATGCTGCTCTACGGCACACGTTTTGACCGGCGTCAGTCATTTGTGGATCAGACTGGCCTTGTGTATGTGAGAGGCTGTGAGGTGCAGGGTATGCTGGATGACAAGGGGCGTGTCATCGAGGAAGGTATGCTCATATGCGTTTGCGCCTGTATACGTAGGCTCACACACACAGCAGTGACACCTGACATCCATCCACCTATCAGATCTGTACACCGTCAGCCCTAGCAGCTAATCCTCAGGAGAGGGTCAGACTGGTGTTGTCATGGTGACTGTCACTGTGAAACCTGGCCTTTTTCACCTTAAGACTTCATTAACCTGTGGTCAACAATGACACCTGAGAGCTGCTGGCTCTCCTCTTTGTTCTACTTATTGGATTTAACTGAAGGGCTTGCTCTGGTTTGCTTTATCTATAAGAGGGCACTTAATGTACTTGTCCTGCAGAATTAAGTAATGTGGTACATAAGCTACAATCACCTTAGATGAAAGTATTGCCAACAGCAGCAGATTGTGAAATTAAAAAAAAACATTTCTGCAACAGTCCTTAAAGTAATCTTGGCTGATTCAGTTTTTGGTTGCAAGTGTGGGAGTCAGAACATGTGTACATGTGTTGAAACATCCTTCCCTTATTCTTTCATGACGTTTTATATATGCAGAGGGGAATGGCTTTAGAAATAGACATGCTGGGGAACATGTCCTGCCAATGTTGGCTTGTTTAAACTTTCAGCTTCCCAACAGGGATAAGTGGTACTTTGGCTTGCTGTGTGGAGGGGAGATGTCACATAAATCACTGGGCATTTGGTGAATGTACGGGGGGACGACGACACAGGGCAACGTGTGCATTTTGGGACACTCGTAGCTAACTGACATACCATTTTATAAAACTGCTCAAGTGTAGAACATTTATATGAGCTACGATGGTTTAAATGTATTTTTAATGACTTGAACAATGTATGTCCCTTTATATTAAGTATTGAGTTAATCCCACCTTTTAACAACTGACAACTTAATACAAAGGCATAAATATATTTTATAACAGCTGAGACACCTTACTCCAGCTCGCTACATTGTTACTGAATAGTGTGGAGGGTGTAGCTTCCACTCTTAAGCTATCACCACACTCATTTTGGTAAGGTGGATTTTATTGATCCCCACATAACTGTGCACATTTGCACATGGGAACACATGTCAGAATTGGAGTGGATTGGTTTCTGCTATGTGCCCTGCAGCTCCACACAGATTCTATTTAGAAATCTGTGATAGCTGCACACTGCACCACACAGGCCCCCTAATGGGAATAGGCCTAAAGCCCATGGCCAGTCAATCAAGTGTAATGTAATTCCTCTTCCTGAGAAGGCATTGAAAGTCTTAGCTCTTTTTAAAGGGTTTTATTTTTTAATTTGAGAATATATGAGTTTAATTACTTTGACTTGCTCACAGTGACTCACTTAACATTGATCTTTATTCTTTTTCTCTGTCCTTAGTTTTACTTTCCTGTGTTTAGGATTAGGATAAAACTTTCTAACAATGTTTCTAAAATGCTACACTGTTTCTGATTTTTTTTAAGGTTATTTTTTTCATTATTTCATTGCTATAATAAATAATCCTTGGTACTTTGGTTTAGGTCCTGAACCAAAGCCCAAGCTGCGTGGAGATGTCAGAACATTTCGTGTATGGCTTGACCCAAACCAGTACCAGCAGGACATGACCAGCAGTATTCAGAGTAACACCGAAGACCCATATGAGACTTTCAACATCATCATGAGACGCAAACCTAAGGAAAACAATTTCAAGGTTTGGATTGCTTTAGCTTCAGACCTTGAGTTCTGCTTCTGTCAACATCGCCCTGAGTGATGTATCACTGTCTTTAGTGTTCTAGCTCTGAGATTGGGGCCAGGGTGACTCTGAGGTTGCCACACAATGAGTCCTTTTCAGTGGTCCCTCTAACTCTCGTCCAAGGCTTTTCTTGTAGTATTAGTATTAGTATTTATTTATTTATTGTCATTGTCAAGAACAATGAAATTGCGTTTGGGGCTTCCATACAACCCAAAAAAAAAGAAGAAAATAATAAATACCCCTTAAAACCCAAGTGTACATATTCATCCCAGTCTGTGCAGTGGAAACAGTCCTGAAGCATCGGAATAGCGTCCTGCGGCCATGTTCTCACGGTTTTGGTTGTAATCCCAGTGCTCTTGATCTTTTGTGTGTATATTGGGTGTAGCAGAAGGGAGAGATGGTCTGACAGACCCAGGTGGGGATAAGCCTGGGCTCTGTACGCATTCGCCATGTTGGTGTACACCTGGTCCAACGTTCTATCTCCTCTGGTAGCACACTTCACATTACGGTGGAAATTGTGAAGTACAGATTTCAGGTCCGCGTGGTTAAAATCCCCAGCCGCAATAAAGACACTGTCCGGGTGTGCTACCAGGCTGTTATTGATGCTGCTGCTCAATTGTGCTAACGCTAGCTTAGCATTAGCATCTGGTGGAATGTAAACAGCGCAGATGTAAACGGCAGAAAAAAACTCGCAGTGTTTCAAAATGTTGAGATGCTTTCTGTGAACTAGCTTGACTGGGGTACACATAGGGTTGCCAACTCCCTGAAAAATAAATAAGGGACACCTCGTGGCCAGGGCCGGGCGACCCAGTTGTCTTCACCCTTCCCAGTGTGGTGAATTTTCTAGCTCTTTTTTTGTGTGTGAAATTATTTTTTTAACCCTTTGACTTGAATTTGATTTAAGTAGATGTGTATTCTTTGTGATATGAACACATGTGAAACAAATGATCATTTAGCCATTTATTTTTAGCTCAAAATGACAACATTAACACAATAAAACAGGTCTCTTTCTTAAACAGAAGCCTGTCATGCTTAACTTTTGAGAATATAAGTAAATCTTTCTTTAAAAGAACTCTGTCCTGCTTAACTTAAAATAATAGAAAACAATAGAAAGAAAAATATTCTTGTAACAGTGCACATTTAGTGCATTTAGTACAATCGGCTTCAGTTGAAATATTATTTCAGCTTTTCTGATGCTAATCAGCTGCTCCTGTTTGTAAACCCTTTTATGTATTAGTCATCTATTTGTTGTAATCATCTATCCTTGCAGTTGTTTATTACACAAAATAAATTATATTATCACACTTCTGGCCACATAGCGCTGATATTCATTGCACATGCCCATATTAACTTTTTCCAGCCAGGTGTTTTCCTTTTCCCATTCTTCCCTTTCTCTGAGGGGAACAAACATTGCTGCTCTAACGCTGGGCTCACACTGTGCGGTTTTAGGCCCATTTTGAGACTATTTTTGAGTGATCGGACCGATTTTGGCCTTCATCGTGCATCGTGTAGTATACGTGGGGTAACGAGAAGTGATTAACACCTCACGACCAGCTCCCGATCATCAATCGCTCGTGAGGTTCTCACCACAGCCGCTCACACTGCTCGCGCGCAAACACGTAAACGTCGGTGAAAAAGACGTTGCAGCACGGCTGTGCAGCGTGTGATCTGGACACAAGCGATGGAGGCACAACTTGTAGAACTTTGGAAAGCTCATCCGAGCCTTTTCGATGTGGCATCACAAAATTATCACGACCACAACAACCGTGAAAACAGTTGGATTTACACTGCTGCTCAATCACAGCTGCCTGATGAGTGTTTTTCATTAGCAATTTAGCAAAGTTGATGGTGGTGGTGTGTCTGTGTGAGTGAAAGAGGGAGAGCGACAGATTTTCTGTTATAACCTTCATGTTATGGAAGCACAGTGTGAGCACTCAGGTCGCATCAGAGCATCGGGCCGTATAGTGTGAGACCTGCATCGTGACCTATGAACTTCTAACCCCTGCGAGTCAATCGTGCAGTTTGAGCAGGAGCTGAATAACGTGACTGAAAAAATCGCACAGTGTTTGCCCAGCTTTAGGTGTACTGTCGTCCGAGACTTGCACCGCCGTGTCGGCGTTTGTTTCCCTGTTGGCCATGCTTCTTGTTGTGGTCATCTGTTGTCTTCCGGTATTTTCTCCGTAAGCGACCTTTCCTCGACCAATGAGATGAGCGGTAATCTGAATTGTCATACTCGAATTGTCATAAGTGTGCTGTCAGCTCATTGGTCACAAAGCAGGAGAGGGGCTGGGAATTATGTTTTCAAACAAAGCGTTAATTCCATTAAAAGTTATAGACTACTTTTGATTCTCACTGTATTACGGGACAAAGTGCGTCCCTTATTAGCTCAATACGGGACGTGTACTTTTGTTTCGAAATACGGGACGATTCCGTATTTTAAGGGACGGTTGGCAACCCTAGGTACACAGTCAGTGTAACGTGTTCTTAGAAAGTTAACAAAATGCAAACCTCAAGTTTTGATTTCAAGACCTGTTACACAGATTTCACATCATGGAATTCAGGTCATGATAAAATCAAACATGTGAGTACTGAGACCTTTATTACTGGTTTTATGTAGCTTGGCGTCATTAGATTGTTAACTGGCATGAAGAAAACACCCCCCACCATCTCTTTCTTTAAAAGCTTTTCATTAGAGCATTTCAGATCTGCTAATTCTAATTCTGCACATCAGTTTCTGTCTTTCACAGCCACAGCAGTTACAGATGTTTTTGCTTTTTTTCTGAATTTGAAAAGCGCAGCAGCTAACAGATATTCAGGCAACATCTCCATCTTTGAAGCATGACAGACCTAAAAGTAAACACGCTTCCCCGTTTGATGCACAAAGTATTAGACAGTTTGCAGCTCATTAAAATATAATTGACAGACTTATAAATTATCTGCTGTCCCATCAGTCTGCCACAAAGCTATTCTTACCCAGCTAAACTGTTTTTGTGTCTGTTTTGTGCTCAGTGTCATCTGTAACATGTTTCTCTCTCTCTGTTTCAGGCTGTGCTAGAGACCATCAGACATCTGATGAACACAGAATGTGTCGTCCCAGACTGGCTTCATGACATCATCTTAGGTTATGGTGACCCGGGCAGCGCACATTATTCAAAAATGCCCAATCAGATCTCGACGTTGGACTTCAACGACACCTTTTTGGCATTGGACCACTTGCGTTCATGTTTCCCTGGTAACACCATAAAGGTCACTGAGGAGAACCCTGAACTTCAGGTTCCCCCATTCAGGTGAATTTTAAAAGAAAAATGTTTTGTTTGATCAATCTTAATCAGAATCTGTTTGCGTAACCATATTTATATAATTGTTTATATATTATTAAACATGTCATAATACATCATATTTATCCTTCTTATTCTCTCTTTTGCTGTATCAGAATCACATTTCCCACCTCAAACACAGCAGACAAAGGAAAGAAAAGAAAGGCTGATGAAGAAGTGGAAAACAAAGAGGAAGACAAGACCTTGATTGTCGAACCCTATGTTACCCCCAATCGTGGGCCATATCCCTACAATCAGCCCAAACGGTGAGAGATCAATACTCGAACCTTTCCATTTATCATTTAATAAGATTTACTGTCAAGTAATTGTACAGTGCACTGATTTGTTTCTGTAATGCAATTACACCTTCTACTCACATTGTATATACTAATATATTCTTGAGTTCCACACCTATTTATTTTTATAATCTTATGCATATTAAGTCCTTAACCTGTTATTCAAAGACTTCATGTCAATATAAGAAGTGTGGAGGTGCAAATCTCTAAGCTATGCGCATCGTAGGTACCCTACACTGAGCTACTAATCTATTCTGATTTCCGTTTCCATGGTATCTGATGTGTTTAGGATGTAATATTGTGGTGCTGTTTTGGTTGGTGTTATGCATGAAATGAATGGGGAATAGAAGGGGCTGTAATATTCCTGTACTAATTACAACAACCCAAAATAATTGTACTACATGAAAAGTTGAGATTCATCCTGTGCTTCCTGAGCATTTTCAGTTTGCACTTTGATATTCAAATCTTGATAGCAATCTTTCAGTGTGGTCTCCAAATGCATCTCAACACTTGCAGCACAAAGCATCTCTTAGAAAAACAAATGAAGTCATTTGAATACAAATAGGTTTATGCTTCCAAGGGTATTCAGTATCAGATTACTTGATTCATAAATTTCAAGCATGTACATGTCTTACAGGAACACAATTCCATTCACTTCTACTCAAATTGAAGCCATTCGAGCCGGGATGCAGCCAGGTCTAACAATGGTAAGAATCCAGTGTTTGATTTTAGTTTCAAGATTGTGTGGAAGCTATCTATTTAAAATGATATTTTCTTATTATGTATTTGACAAAAAAAACAACTAACTCATCCCTGTCTTGTATACTTATGGAAAACATCAAATTTCACTAAAATTCTCTGTGTACTTTTGAGGAGTACATATTGACTATACCAGCGAAATAGTCAAAATAGGATTAAAGCCACCAGTTGACATGCACAACCACAAAAATTTCACCCCAACCTGCTATTTTTATGTTAAAAGTTGTTTAACACACTGTTGTGACAAGAGTGCTGTTCTGTTGTGGTGACTGGAAACTGGCAGTGGGATCAGAGTTATTTATTGCACAGCTAGCTGAGGTAAATATGGCAAGAAGGCTATCACCAGAGCCATAAAACAACTCTGTATGCATGCCTTCATCTGCCACTCACTTCACCCCTTCTAACCTTCCTTCTTGGCATATGTCACAGTCATTAGCAGCCATAACAAGCACACACTACCTCCTGGTCTGCCTAGCTTTCATGTAGAGAAACGAAGGAGCTGATTACGCACTGATTTATGCATGAATGTGTAATTGTGCTTACTAATTTTAGCAGAGATTACTCACCTGAGAGACCCACACTAAGACCAACCTGTTTCATGAATATTAATTTAGTAAATTTAATGTGCTGTTCCCCCCCAGGTAAGTAAATTTGGAGCTTATTATCATGATAACCTGTAAACCAGGAGAGGCTTGAAAATATTGATTCCTTCTCTGTTCCTCCTACGACTTTCTTCTTTGTTTCGCTAGCTATGTTCCCTACCTTTATGTGGATACCACTGGCTTAGGTCTACCTTTGTAATCTACAGAAACGTTGCCTTTGCAACCTAACTTCCAATTTCTTATTTTTTTTATGTCCTACAGTTAAAATGCTTAATTTCTTCTGACATAATCCCATTCTTACTTCGTTCCTCCAGGTTGTGGGACCACCGGGTACTGGAAAGACCGATGTTGCCGTTCAGATCATCTCAAACCTGTATCACAACTTCCCTGAGCAGAGGACCCTCATAGTCACACATTCAAATCAGGTCAACACTCCCCTCCATATACGCACACAGCATAAGATAAGATAAGATAAGATAGAACTTTATTAATCCCTCGGGTGGGTTCCTCTGGGAAATTCAACTTCCAAAAAGCACAGCAACGACCGAAGTTACAGTTACAGAATTGTTATATATATATATATATATATATATATATATATATAGATACACACACACACATATATAAATACAGAGACAAATATAAATAAAATATACAAAGGGGATAAATAGGAATAAAAAATAAAAATACAAGTGAATTGCACATTTCAAGTATTGAGTCTATTGCACTGTTGACTATTTACAAAAAGTATTGCACAAGGTATTGTACAGTGAGGTGAAGAGGCACTACAGCTTAGTTGTTCCCCCCTCCTTTGTCCTCCTGTTTCCCCTCCCTCTCCCCTCCAGAGAGGAGTTAAACAGTTTGATGGCGTGTGGGACAAAGGAGTTTTTAAGTCTGTTAGTTCTTGTCTTGGGGAGAAGCAACCTGTAACTGAACAGACTCTTCTGATTGTTTATGGCCGTGTGCAGAGGATGCCCAGCATTGTTCATAATGTCCATCAGTTTCTTTAATGTCCTTTTCTCTGCCACTGTCACCAGAGTGTCCAGCTTCATGCCGACCACAGAGCTAGCCTTCCTGATCAGTTTCTCCAGCCTGGATGAGTCCCTCTTTGCTGTGCTGCTCCCCCAGCACACCACAGCATAGAAAAGTACTCCAGCAACCACCGACTGGTAAAACATCCTCAGGAGCTTCCTGCAGATGTTAAAAGACCTCAGCCTCCTGAGGAAGTACAGTCGGCTTTGGGCTTTTTTATACAGGTGCTCTGTGTTGCATGACCAGTCCAGTTTATTGTCCACCCACAGCCCGAGGTACTTGTACTTGTTGACCACCTCCACCTCCTCCCCCTCTATCTGAACCGGCAGTGGACCTTCTCTGGACCTCCCGAAGTCCACAACCAGTTCCTTAGTCTTTGAGGTGTTGAGTTGCAGGTGGTTTGTGTGACTCCATGCGACAAAGTTCCTCACCAGACTTCTGTACTCCTCTTCCTGATCATCCCAGATACACCCCATGATGGCCGTGTCATCTGCAAACTTCTGAATATGGCATAATTCAGAGTTGTAGCAGAAGTCAGAGGTGTACAGGGTGAAGAGAAGAGGGGACAGCACAGTTCCCTGTGGTGCTCCTGTGCTGCTGACCACAGTGTCAGACGTGATGTCCTTCAGCCTGACGTACTGTGGTCTGTCGGTGAGGTAGTCGGAGATCCAAGCCACCAGGCAGGGGTCCACCTCCATCCTGTTCAGTTTTTCCTGAAGCATACAGGGCCGGATGGTATTAAAGGCACTGGAAAAGTCAAGAAACAGTATCCTGACCGTGCCTTTTCCCCCATCCAGGTGTGAGTGGGCTCTGTGTAGGAGGTACAGGATGGCATCCTCCACTCCAACACCCGCCTTGTATGCAAACTGTAGTGGGTCTTGGGCATGTTGTACCTGTGGTCGGAGGAAGTTGAGGAAGAGCCGCTCTAGAGTCTTCATAAGATGTGACGTCAGTGCCACCGGTCGGAAGTCATTCAGCTCATTGGGCCGATTCTTTTTGGGGACCGGGACGATGCAGGATGTCTTCCATAGGGCGGGCACTCTCCCCAGTCGCAGGGAGAGTGCATCTCCACGTGCAAGTCTGATCTCTGAAAAGTTTCTAGAACACATCGATCAACTAAATGTAAAGTTGTCAAGAGAATTTAAAGCTTGTTCTCAGAACTGCCCATTAATCAGGCAAGAGTCATATTCTAACCATGGAGGAGAAATTAAAAGCTAAGCTCCCTTGTGCCTTGGTCTTTTCCCCTCAGTATTTAATCATAAAGTAATCTTTAGCTGCTTTAAACTAAGGGGAAGCATGACAGAAGGAACCTTAAACACCAGAAGTATAGTTTGATGATAATTATTTTCCTGTATAAGACTCTGCACACCCTCCCAAATTATTTTACTGACTTAACATAAGTATATTACATACAAATGAAAGAGATTTTTTTTCATTCCACATCAGGCTTTGAACCAACTCTTTGAAAAGATCATGGCCCTAGACATCGACGAGCGCCACCTTCTGCGTCTGGGCCATGGAGAGGAAGAGCTGGAGACTGAGAAGGATTTCAGCAGGTGAGCAAAGAAGATAACAGACAAATGGGTACAGCTAACCAAACAGTACTGCATATGTGAAAACTGAATATTTCTTGAATGCACCATCACTTGTGGGAAATCATGTCTCAGAGTTACAGTGTATCTAAATTGCAGAGGCAACTCACATCCATTAATGCCATCTCCCACATACACCGTAGGTCTGAGTCAATGCACTGACAAGGCTGCTACACTCTCATATGTCAGGCTTTGGACCTGGTTTATTTTCACTAGGCATTGTTGGACTCTCAGTCCTTTCCACCAGCCTAAGGGATCTGTCTCAGCAGCCATGCACTTAGAAGCAGTACATGCCCAAGTAACCCATTCATAGCTATTCTGGACCACAACAGTTGATTGGTTGGTTCTGCCCCAGTTTTTAAAATAAATTTTAATAAGATAGCAGCAGGCCATGTAGAGAGAATTATATGGATTTACCACTGTTTGGAGCATTTGCATGTTTCCCTTAATATTACAGGATATTTACCGTACGCTGTGATAAAAAGCACCTGGTGATGACATGTTGTGAGCTGGCACTATAGAAGTCAAGTAAATAACTTAATACATAGTAAGAAGTGTTTAAATAAATAATTAAGATCATTAGTGATAAGTCAGATGGAAAAGTAGCAGTAGTAATGTCCTTAATCTACTTCAAGAATAGAAAGATCTGTTTAATTAGGAATTATCAACAGTGTAATAAATTCATAAATGAATCAAAATACCCAAAACTTAGGAACGTTTATTTTTAAATCAGTGGTGATTTGACATTATCTGAGTATAATCAAATACATGCACCACCCAGGCTTAACACTAGCTGTAAATGCAAAAATGGAGGCAGGACACAGAACACACCATAGATAAGACTCACTGGTCGTCATAAGGAAGTCCCAGTGTTTCCCAACTCTCTTATATATGCTTGTTCCTAGTATGTCTAATGCCTTTAAGGATAGTGACTCAGTACTATTGAGACGTAGTAAGATAGCATGATAGCAAAAGTAGGTGGGGGTCATTGTACTCATGGCACACTTCAGAAAACCAGAGTATCACAAAATACTCAAAACATGTACAGTTTTATATAATCACTAATGTATTTAACACTTTAATAAATGTACCAGCCGGAAACTTTTTTTTCACCACAGGCAGCGCTCTCCTGCCACCTCCTGAATATAAATAGCTCAGTGTCACTGAATTTTAATACATTTTTTATGCTGTTACTATTTAAAGTGTTCTTATACCCTACAATGTTAATTACCATCTCATCCATCCATGGCATTGAGCAAATTGCACCCTATAGCTCTCAGCTTTCCTTAAGGAGCGAGGGAGGAGTTACACATGCCTCTCATTTGCTGTACCCTTTGTATGACTGCTGTCTACTGGGAGTGCATGGCTGTAGTATGAATGATGATTTATGGAAACTGGGCATCCGCACATGAAGGCAGTCTCATGCGTTCTTAAATTATGCAGCAACACAGACATAAAAGAAAGAGCTCTAGCTAGCTAGCAGCAGTCGACATGTTCCCGCTTGCCCAGTTGCCTCACAACAACATGCCGACTCCACACTTCTTCCACCCCACTGACACCAGAATGAGGAGAGAGCCAGAGAGTTTTAATTAACACTGTACATGAGATAAAAAATAGACGGCAGTGCTTTTCTGAGTGCTTAACGAAGAGGGAAGCTACAGCCTTAATTAACAATGCCTCCATGCATTTCATGAAAAATTTTGTGCCATTTTAATGAGTTTTAGAAGGGGGATCTTGGTGATGGCTTAAGGAAGCCCTTGTTTAGTTTTGGATGGTCTACATTTGCATCCCAGGTTGTCAAGATCATTTTATGATTCCAATTTAGGGCAGAAAATGAAACACACCATTCTCATTCAGATGTTTTACATTTATCAGAGTTTACGAAAACACTAAGACAGACTTGTAGATTAATGTACATTGCACATGCACTATACCTTTGTATCTATTTTAGGCTTTTGGTGAGTGTATTACAGGTGTGTCATCCTAAGAGGCAACGTCACTTCTCACTTTTATTTAATTTTACTAAGGCAGAGCAGTGTGATCGTCTTTGAGTCATCTGCTGACCGAGAATCTTTGGAGAGGGTCTAAAAATAGTGTTCACCTCTAGTGTTACCCGGTAACCCCTCCTTCTTCCTGTCTGTTGTCTCACTGCCATCTGATGACATTTTTCAGCAGTATTGTTTAGCTGCATAATGAGATGTATGTTAGAACGTAGAAAAGGAAGTATATCCCCAGGTGACCATAATCAGACAGCCAATATTCTGCACAGTCAAGTCAGTAATCACAAGACCCTGTCTCACATGTTTGCCATAAGTTGCAGTCTGAGGTTTTCTTATTGCTCAATTGTACGTTTAACTACGCGCTGCTATGAGTCATGCATGCAGGTCACGAGACATGCTGGTTTAGGTCATGACCATTGTTGGATTTATGTAGAAAGCAATTTGTTACAAATTACTTTTCTGTTTCTCCTGGAGATTGGAGGGTATGGCTTTTTAAATGCCTGTTAAAAATACACCCTCAAACCTTACACATACATAAAACCCAATCAGGATGATATAAATAAGATTTATTATTTAAGTTTTACTACAAAACCAGCAGTTAAATTGAAAGCCAGCGCTAACAGAAAAATATGGACGAGCAAACAGATGTTCCTCTGCTATGTACAACAGTTTTACTCATCTCTAATTCTGTTATGTGGTACAAATTAATTTTCGGCCATTGAACGTTAGTGTAACTAATCAAACATACCCTAGTTATTATGCCATGTTTTTTTTTCTGGGTGTATATAGGAAGTGTGATTTAGATTAAATATCACTCTTGTGTCATGTTGTGATAGCTTGTTATAGCTGGCTCATTGTTTCAACTGCCTTCTTATTTTTACAGGGGTTAACCATTTAGATTGTTGACTAACACTCCTGTGCTCTCCTCAGATATGGAAGGGTAAACTACGTCCTGGCCAGAAGACTGGAGCTTCTCCGAGAGGTGGGAAGGTTACAGGAGAGCTTGGATGTCCCAGGAGATGTTTCTTATACCTGTGAGACTGCTGGACATTTCTACCTCTACCAGGTAAGACTGTGAATAGCTGCAATCTAAATTAGCAAGTATAGGCAATTGTCCACTGCAGACATCTGTGTTTATCCTCCAGTGTCAGAAACACCTGTAGGAACTCAGGGTAGGGGGGAAAAAAGATCTGATACTTTTCACTGCCCCAAAAAATTGGTATCTGGCCTTGATGTTGATAAACTTGCAACAAATGGTAATTTTTAAAAGACAGTAATCAGTGAGAAACAGGATGGAAAACTCAAAACATCAGCATCAACATTCTAAAAAACTACTGTGCTGATAGAAAGCAATTCAGTTTTCTCAATTGCTTTATTGTTTTGATATCACACACACACACACAGTTATGGATATGACTTGTGTTGTTTTGGTGCACTCAGAAGTTGAAGTCAAGGGCAAAGCTGTCACAGGATTATTATATAACCTCATGACCACGCAGCATTTGAAACAGAAGGGCCTGGTTTTTGAGGCTGTAAATGCTGTAAATGTTGCCGTGCCATGTCTGTTCTTGCAGAGAAAAGGCAGTACATGTGTTTCTGTGATATAGAAAAAAAATTCACGTGTAATGTTGGATGTACTTCTAACTCTGATCTTTTATTCATTTTGTGTGTGACTTAAGTAAGGGGAAAAACCACTTTCAGATCCATCCTTCTATTAAGCATTAAGCACCATTTGTGTAGAGATTTTGAAATTGATTTTCAGATGGAGTTAAGGAGATATTTTGCAGAAATAATTAGAATGGATTTCTGTAACGACCATCCTCCTCCTCAGACAGTTGATGAATGAAATGCAGACATTATTGAAGTTTCCATTCTCCTGGCAATCTGCTCTTTCTGTCAAGAATATAAATATTTAGAAACGCTCTTAATGCTTTCTGTTTATTCCTGTCACCTCATCATTACTGTCCCCTCAGGCTGCAGGAGAATTTCCACTGCTAGCAATTACCTACTACAATTTCCCCAGTTTCAATAGAACAATTCCAAAAATAAACATTTTTGACACAGAAGTCCAAGGTTTCACCTTCAGTCAGGGCTAAATTAATGTTGTGTAAAAATATTCTTGTTTACCCCTCTAATTAAAGACTGTAATTGAATCTCAGTTGTTCAGGTAAAATCTATTGTGTAGGCATCCAGAACCAAAATGATCAAAATTACGGTGTTACTGTTCAGACATTTTCAGACCCAACTGTATAGTTCTTTGTCTTTTGAAGATGTTGTCAGGAGGTTGTTGGTGTAGTGATAACTTGACCGTGAGCATACTTCCTTGATTATTCATGTGAATGTGAGTGATTGTTGATAACAGTGACTTTGTACATATCATTAAGGTTTCCATGGTAGTCCTAATAATCTGTGCAGACAGATACTCAACATGCAATTAAGCTCAGTCCTCTAGCAGACTCATTAATGCTATCCCTAATGTTGTTTTTTTAAAGGGGTATTTATAGAAATAAGCTACCCTGCTGTTTGGGTTTGGTTATTAGATACTCAGCAGGAGCACCTCAGCAAGAGTGAGCCTATTGCTTCTCATTTGTTCATTTTTGCTTGTTTATCTATTTTTCTATAGTCTGAATTTAAGCTTAGCAGAGCCATTTAAGATTGGCAGTCCTCCTCCTTCTGCTGTCCAAAAACAAATGTTGTATGAGAACATACAAACATCGCTCATGTGAGAAAATACCCCTGGTCATTTTCTGAATGCCGTGGCTAAGTAAGGCTACTTTTTGAAACCCTTAATTAGTAATCTCCCAAATAAAATGCTGCAGACCCTTAAGAGTTTATTGGTGTGAACAGGTGTGATTTTCCTCTCAGCATAATCTCAGGACCACCTGTCATGCATAACAGCCCACTTTAAAGCAATTACAGCTTGCTAGAAAAGATTCACTCTATTGAAGGTGACAAACACTTGCAACTCAAACCCGAATAAGACATAGATGCCTGATTCTCGGGTGTATACTAAATATCACTACTGGGACTCTTTGAGAGGGTGTTCTGTGACTGTTGTCTCTCCCCATAACAGGTGATATCCCGCTGGGAAGAGTACATGAGCAAAGTAAAACCAAAACAGGGCAAGAACGTGGAGGTGGAGGCTGTTGCTGCACACTTTCCTTTCCACAAGTACTTTTCCAATGCACCCCAGCCTGTGTTCAAAGGTCGGTCATATGAGGAGGACATGGACATCGCAGAGGGCTGCTATCGCCACATCAAGAAAATATTTACCCAGCTGGAGGTAAGAAGATCACAGGGCCAGCAACTTTACAAGCTTTACCTGCTGTATTTGATTATTTTCATACCAGCTGTCTTTCCAGGTATTGCACATTCTCTCTTGCACAAGTAACTGCCTACCTGGCCCCCACATTAACAGACTGTTGTCAGCTAATAGTGACAATCCACAATCCTGGATGTGTTTATTCTGAGTTTAAAATTCCGCCTTGCATGTTATGCCTATAGATATGCTCATGGCTCTGTGTTTTTCTCTGTCACTCTTTTTCACACCCCTTCACGCTCTCAAACACAGCTGAAAGTCTGTTATTATTCCTTCTGAGCCCATCAAAGTGTTTCTGTAGGGATAACAAAAACATTTCAGATTTATGGGAACACCAAGGTGGTCTCCGAAAAGCAATAAAAAAGTTATTGGCTAGAGGTAATATCCCAACATGTGTTGTGACCTTGATTTATCTGGCTGGCCTCTGTATCACTGCATCACAGCACCTCCTCCCTCCTCCCTCCTCCCTGAGCCTCACCCATGCTGCAGTGTAATCTGTACACCCATTAAGAAGTATTGCTCTGTGTGGTGCAGGGTAGCAGAAGCAACATTGTGCTGAATATGCTTATCTGTCTACCTTTTCAAATGTAAAAGCAGTTTTGAATAAGCTGTCAAAGGAATATCCTAAGAATGTATTGCTAGGCAAACAGAGAGAGAGAGGGAGACAGTGTGCCTCCTGCGTTCATGTATAGACATCTGCTGTTTACTCCTCTGCAATTCCACCGTTTCATTCCACTTTTTAACTTATTTTTGGTTCCCTTTTCCTAGTTTTTTTCAACTTCTATGAATTCTAAAAAATCTTAATATCACTCCTCAACTCATTTGGTACCATGGGGTTTAAAAATAGACTTCATCAATATTCCATGTTTTGATTAGTTTAATATTAATGCTAAAATAGTAACACATTAAATATTTATACCATGGTGCTGTCCGAGTCTCCTCTCCTCCATCCCTACCCTCCAGAGCTAGTGTACCAACCTGAAAATAGCTTGCCTGTTTACCATTACTCCTCTTCTGTGCATCCCCCCACAGCTTTCTGTAGTGTCATCATATCACCACCCTGAAATGAACTGATTTGTTTTTTGGGTTACAAAATCCCCCAAATTTTCCTTTATAGTGTAACCCATGTAAGAAAATCTCTGCTAAAGTGCTCCTCAAGCCACAGCTACTGAAAAACAAAATACACCCCACATACTTCACAGGAGAGCCCTGCGGCTGGCTAGTCTCTATCACTGCATCATGGAAAAAGAGGACACTCACTTCTAATGAGAGAAGAAAGCAGAGGGATTATGTTAATTATACATTTCATTAAAAAGTGGAGTACTGTAAGTTTCCAGTCATTTAGATGTCCATCATGACTTTGTTGAAGTTTAGAATTGTGGTTCATCTTCCGGGTGTCACTTTGAATTAGGCAATTCAGCAAAGAAAAGTAGAGTCAGTTGGAGAAATTCAAACATTTGGATGAAAGATAAGCCACTCAGTGTATCGTGATGTGTGCTGACTGGATTTCTGAATATTGAAATGTGCTTTTTTTAAATTTAAGATTCTATTATGTTACAAGAGATTTTTATATTAGCCATCATCTGTCATACTAATTGTTCATTAAAGTCATCCCCCACACTAGTATGAAAAAAACCTTTAAAAATGACTCAATACAGAATAAATGTCAGCAATTTTAATTCTTTGTGATAATATTTTACTTTTTTGTTCCCTATCAATCTGGTTTATAACATAGCTCTGTGACGTCATTCCTGAGTATCACTTTTCTTCTATCCGAAAAGGAATTCAGGGCCTTCGAGCTGCTAAGAAGTGGACTAGATCGCTCCAAATATCTGCTAGTGAAAGAAGCCAAAATCATTGCCATGACCTGCACACACGCTGCACTCAAACGTCACGACCTAGTGGAGCTGGGATTTAAGGTAGACTTTTGTCAGTTTAAAAATACATTCCCAATAATCTGGTTGTATTTTGTCTGGATGCAGTTAGTTTATTTATTGAAGTTACATCAAGCTGTTCCTTTCTTTATTAGTATGACAACATCCTGATGGAAGAAGCTGCACAGATTCTGGAAATTGAGACTTTCATCCCTCTATTACTACAGGTAACCGAAATGCTAACTTGTTTTGACTGTTAATCTTGACTGAAAAATTATTCTCACAAAACCTGCCAGGATTTGTCATTGTGACTGGTTTGTGTAGTTTAATCTTTACATCAGTAGCCTTTTCAAATTGACTTTCCCCATTAAGGTTTTCCTAATGGGCTCCATAAAAATGGTGTTGGTCTCTGGTAGCTATGACTAACATTCTGTGTTGTAATTTCTGTTTACGGAAAAGATCATTAGGCACACCAGCCTATCCAGCAACCTTGCCAGAACTCCTCATTATCTCTCCTCACCACTGTGCCAGTCAGAGGCTTTGGCCAGGATCATTGTCCTCCACTTCCCTTTTACTACCAGCTTTTCAAACACAACCAGTGATCACACTTTAAAACAATCTTAGACAATGGGTGGGATATTAGATCTTTGTGAGGTCCAGCTCCAAATAACATCACTGCATTTTACAGTATGACACATTATATGTTTGTTAGAGTAAGCATGCCAGATGATGATTTGGAAATTAAAATGTAAACCTAAATTAACTGTTGCACCTTCACTGATCACTGTATATTGTCACAGTATCTCTATTTTATTATTATTATTATTTTTTTTTACTGCTTGATCATCTTATGTTCCTCTATCTGCAGAACCCAGAGGATGGCTACAGCAGGCTAAAGCGCTGGATCATGATTGGCGACCACCACCAGTTGCCCCCAGTCATCAAGAACATGGCTTTCCAGAAGTACTCCAACATGGAGCAGTCTCTCTTCACCCGATTTGTGCGCCTAGGTGTGCCCACAATAGACTTGGATGCACAGGGCCGTGCACGTGCAAGGTGGGTCACCAAGCAAAATACAATCTCACTACCCACAGGGGCTCACAAGGATTAAAAAAAACGTAATGTTTAAATGTAATTCGGAAACAGTTCTTTAAACATAATTGAATAGTAATTTAATAGTAATTATTCTTTCTATATACCTTTATGCTTTACAGTGCTTTATTTTATGGATGCAAGTCAGTGGTCTTAACCTTGATTCAAAAAAACTCAAACTTATTAACTTATTGCTTCAGAATGTTCAAGTTTGCATTAAACCTGAGCAGCTAAATCTAGGTAAGGCAGTCTAAGCAATGACCATGAGACCTCTTACTGTTGTTGCTAAAAAAAAAACTTTCAGACTGGCCACAGCGATGGCGAAATGTCCAAATCATTAGCAAACAGTTAAAGATAAATCAGTTCATTTTAGTATATTTAGTTATTGAGCCTTTGTCAAAAGAAATGTTTTTGCTTGGTAATGGAGAAAACATTTGTGTAGTAATGCCGGGCAAGCAGGATGGTCAGGCAGACTCTGTTTAAACAGCCAGAGTTGGGAAATGATACCTTTACTGGATTTACTGAGAAGAGCCCATCTGTTCTCTGACTGCAGACTGCAGAGCATAGCAACATAATCAGAATAACACCTGTTATCATGGTAACATGCACAAAAATGACAACACCAATGAAGAAAGATCAAATGCCTGAAATCTGGCGTTTTGTGCATCAGTTGTCTTGTATGAAGCAAGAAGGGAAAAAAATCTGCTTGTTCTCTTTTGACGTGAGAAAAAAAGTCCAGTCCAGATATTTGGGATGTTAGTTCACAGGACATAGCTCAGCCCAAGATGTGCTGCATTGTTTAAATAACTGAGCGAGGTTATTTCTAACCCCCAGAAATTGAATTAGAATGGAGAAATTGCAATATTTTTCTTTATTTACTGTAAAATTGATCTTGCATTTCAGTTTTAGTTGCATTAAACACAATAAATATATCTGCCTTGCCTTAAGCTGTGGGAACCCTGATTGTGCTGATTGATTAAAATTTCCAGTGGTCCTGTCAGGGAAACTGTATTACAGTAACACAGATGTGACCTAATGCGTGTTTGTGTTGCTATCTCACAGCCTGTGCAATTTGTACAACTGGCGCTACAAACACCTGGGAAACCTGCCTCACGTTCAGCAACTTCCCGAGTTTCAGGTGCCCAACCCTGGCCTGACGTTTGATTTCCAGCTAATTAACGTGGAAGACTTCAATGGGGTGGGAGAATCTGAGCCCAACCCTTACTTTTATCAGGTTAGTAGATCACACGAATGAACACACTTGATGTAATCCTTGCACATCCTTGTATGCCATTTGTCCAACATATTGCCAATATCTTAATACTAATTTTAAAAATGTAAAGACAACAAAGTATGAGCTACTTCAATTGAAATAACTGAATACTCCAAACAGAACACCATTATTATTTTGTGTATATATGTAGCACAGGTACAGAAATTGTTTGAATAGCTGAAATGGTTCATGTTACACAAGCTGTGGAACTACACTCCTTTACAAATAAACACATTCACACTTCCAGCAGGAAACAGAAGCATATTCTCTCTAGCCCCCATTTCCTCTAAATTGGTTGTTGTACAGCAGTTCATTCATTTTTAA
Source organism: Diplotaxodon limnothrissa (assembly GCF_057381915.1). Taxonomy (NCBI): domain Eukaryota; kingdom Metazoa; phylum Chordata; class Actinopteri; order Cichliformes; family Cichlidae; genus Diplotaxodon; species Diplotaxodon limnothrissa. The sequence goes on along the minus strand of NC_140614.1, from coordinate 25,478,866 downwards.
TTTCACTGGTTCAGCTACCAGTCCATATAATATATTCATCACTCTGCTTAGTGTGCAGCTAACATTGGCTGCCCAGCACAGACCAGGCGGTTTGTCCTTCACACCGGAAGACAGACTGTGTTTCATCCTGACATTGCTGAGGCACAAAGACTGTGTCTGGGCACAGGGCAGGGTTGATAGGGGTGTTTACTTTTGCAGTGCACCAGCCCAAGAAGTAAAAAAACAAAAAATAAATTACATTTCTCCAAGAAGAGAAATAAAAATAGTATCGCTTATAGAAATGTAAGATACTGTAAATAAAACATATACTTAAAAGAGTTTGTAGTAATCAGAGCCGACAGCACTGGATTTCAGATAAGGAATCGTGTGTAATGATTGAAATATCAAATTGAAGCTTTCAATTTAGAACCTGCATACCCATTAAGTGGATCATATTGCTTCATGAATCTTGCAACTACATTCACGCTGTGCACACTCAAGTCCCTAAAGCTTCTTATTGTTCTTAATTCAGCACCATGTGTGCTTCTCGCGGTACCAGGTCACATGAACCTCAACTCTATTTGCCAGTTGCCATTTTGAGCCTCCTCAAGGGAATCTCCTCGTTATGCTTGACAAGCACACACACAGATGCACTTTCCTGGAAACCAAAGGGGATAAATTTGACACTAGAGGAGCAATTGTATCCAGTGTACACTGAATACATGTCGCAGCTGAACAAACACTGCCACAACCACTGCTTTGTGGTTGCGCGTGAACTGTGCAGAACCCATACACAAATACTGTGTGCACAAAATATAGTACAAAGGGTCTTTTTCCCGTGCTTTGCCTCATTTGCTAAAGCTCTTTCCCTGTTGAGTCTCAGCCAACTGAGACTCAACCTCACTGTTGTCAAATGGCTCATGAAGAGTAAGATGCCTATCTAAATCCACATCTTCTGTTTGGAAATTGCCTCCCTCAGCCACTAGGCTTGTTAGTTATAGAAATTTCTGCTCTACAAGCTACATTTTAAATTGCATAAGAGCAACCTGCATGGTGGAGTTTACTTACAGGTAGCCTGAATTTATGCCTCTCGATATCAATAATGTTCTTGTATCTACTCTAAAGTGTATCTGTATGTAACCCTCTCTCCTTGGTGCATGTTTGATCATTCTATCCTATCTAGTCCTTTTGCAGTCACGAACCACTGGCTCAAATTTCAATGGCTTAGGTCTGACCTTGTAATAGTTGCCAGCTTCTTTTGGGGTTTAGGCTTTAGATCTGATGTATGTTAGACATGCAAATGAAAGACACAAATCTGGAAGCGTCACAGATTTTTACTTGAATGTCTATTTAATTGTGTGTGTGTGTGTGTGTGTGTGTGTGTGTGTGTGTGTGTGTGTGTGTGTGTGTGAGATATGCATTTTTGCCTTTTGCTACATGATTGTGGTTTTGTAGATGATCTGTAAATGCAGAGGGTTAGAAGTAACTTTGCTGGAGAAGTAAGTTGCGATTTTTAATTATCTGTGCCATTTGTAGACAGGTAATAAGGGACTAAGAATAAAGGATGTCATTGTTTTTGATGTGCTGACTCTAGTGCAGCTAGCTCAGGAACTGTTGATGAAGCTGCATACATTATTATCAAAGATGCGAGGCAGCAGTCCACATTTAATTGAAACTGAATGAATAATACATGGCGCTGCCTTTATTTCTTTTCTTTTTTGGGTTTTATTTGAAGGACAGAATGTAGCCTTGGAACCAGGGTGCACAGGCTTGGGAATTTGTTGATTGTTAATTTGGTGAATAACGTTTTACATGTATTCACATTGGGAGAAAAACTTTGATGTAGTTCTAGGTCCTTTGTAATTGGAAATGAAAGAGAAATCATTATAATCATTATATCAGATAGGTGTAGGTAGTAACATTGTAGCCATTGTCAGTGTGGTTATTTGAATGTGTGTTTCTATCTATGAAGCACAGAGAGCTCCTGTGTTGTGCATAGTGACAAAAAGGAGAAAAAACACATGTTTGTGAGCATTTTAAATGTACGTTAGGTAACCTTTTTCAGCAGTTAAATGCTTTTCATTGCCAGTTTCTGAGTGATTGCAACATAAAGAGACTGTCCCTGACTCTCTTAGTTGCCTCAGATTGACTGGGGACTAATGTCTGTGTAAACGATGGGGTTGTGATTTTCCGTGAAAATTCCTGAAATCTGATGTTTACACTTGCTTCTGATCACTTCAGTGCCTCTCGTCTGCTCACAGCGTAAACAGAGAGCTTCAATAGCAAGTGGTAGCTTGGACTCCAATATCAACAAACAAGTTGGCTAATTATTCTAAATTACTTAAGCTGCCAATTTTGTTTTAGCTAAACTTCACCACATTTGTGCAACATAGCAAATTTGCAGCCAAACACTAGCTTGTTAAATGTATCTTGCCTGCTTCACTATGTTATATATACTTCAATATGTATGAATAACATTCCCTTCTATGATGAACAAGCAGTAGGCCATTTCACTGTAACTTAGTTACACAACATGTTTCTGGTGCTGACAGCTGTTTCCTGTCAAAGTAAAATTTGTTGTCATTATACTAATACTCAGCTTATATACTGGTCTCATAATGATGTGCAAAACACATGATGCACAGTAGTATACAACAGTGCAGGACAGGCTTATTTATGTATCATCACTTTTTCGGCTGATGCAAGCAAATGGTGTGCAGGCATGTGTTGTGTGTGTGTGACCAAGAGGCTGCAATTTACTCAATAGTCCCTGGTGTCATTATAAAATATGGTGGTCTGAGGTTATCAAAACCTCCTTTAACATGGAATTCATTAGGGACTGAGTTTCTTCTGGAGCCAGCTATAAGTGGCAGTTTGAGGGACTGCAATATGTACCACTTTAGCACAAGTTTCATTTTTCAGCCCCAGAGGTTGGGCAGCAATGGTTGTTTATTTCAGTAATATAATGTTATTCTGACCAAGCTTTCTCTCTCTCTGTTAAGAACCTGGCAGAGGCAGAGTATTCTGTGGCTCTATACATGTACATGCGTCTGTTGGGCTACCCAGCTGAGCGCATCAGCATCCTCACCACCTACAATGGACAAAAACACCTGATCAGAGATGTCATCAACCAACGCTGTGCTGGAAATCCAGTGTTTGGTCAGCCCCACAAGGTAAGCACCATTTGAAACAAACCAATTAAGAAGCAGCAGTCTTTTATGTGTCATGTTATCAAAGCACAAGCAAGAGGTGATTAAATAAACACACTGGATTATTGGACAGGTTTTGTAGCAAGTACTGGGTTTTGCGAGTATTCAGTCAAACTTATATATAACCTATATATGTGTAGGGCTACGACTAGCGTGTTGGAAACACGTATCACACATGACATGGATAGTTTTTTCACACCTCCGGATGCCAGCTGCAGTTATTGCACCAACCTCTTATCCTCCATTGCACTGGGAAAGATATTCACAGCTCTCCAAGCATCTTGGAGGGATTTCCTTAAGTGTTTGTCACTCATTAACATTAATGTGAAAACTGTATTGTTTGTCTGTTCATTTTAAGAAGAGTTTTATATTTGAACTGGAGTTTATCCGTGTAGAACTTAAAATACTATTTGAATTTTAGTGAATCTCAGTTTTTCACGGTGGGTAAAAGACAGAGTGGTAACAGGTAAAGCAAATTAGAGGTGTGCAAGTATTTGCAACATTTGTTTGACTGACTGTGAATACAGGGAGAGTCTGTTCATCCCTGAGGGATACAGTTAGGTTGTTTTTTTTCTAGCCTATATTATTCCCCCGAACTTCTCGTCTCTCCTCTTTTCCTTTCTTTACAATGTGTTAAGTCAGCAACCCGCCGGCACAGTTTCCCATCCACTTTCTGTTTGTACTGCTAAATGCTTTTACTCACTAGCCTCAGGTTATGCTTTCCTCGCGCTTCATTTTTTCCCGCTACACACATTGTCTCACCTTTCTTTGGTCTCTGTTCTTTTAGGGTTTTCACACACTTAACAATGTCACAGACTCTTTCGGCATTCCAGTAAGAGTGGAGTGAAAATGGCATATCAACAGTTATATAGAGCATTGTTATGTCAGGTAGCATAGGGTCAGCAGCAGCACGCCTTCAGTAATATTGCGATCGGTTTAGTTTAGTTGTGCATATTCTTTGGTATTTCTTTAACAGCAGGAGTGTTAAAGTGAGGTGGCTCTCAGAGCAATAATCCAGGTCCATCCAATCTCTATTTTAGAAGACATGTATTTTTATTTCCCACAAATGCCCAGAAAATTTAAATAGTATGTAACTTGAATCTTTTTGTTTATCACACAGTATTTTGTAAAGTTTACTGTCTACTCATTACTCATCTGTTCCTGCTGAGTACATAAAAAGTGAATCAAAAATATACATAGGCCGTTTTTGTCCAAAAGCAGGCAGACAGGAAGCAGGTTCTTCCAAGTATGATAGCAATTTGGAGGTTAGAATAGTGGTTTGTTATAGCGTCCACTGTGATTCAGTCTTTACTCATTCCATACTGTTGTGTCTGTATTTTTTGCTGTACAACCCTACCTTGTTGTTTTGTTTTGAAGTACATTCCCTGCACTGACAGCTAGCCAGAGATTTTGCTTAGCCATGTGAAATGTCCTGCAATGTCAAGACATAAAGCATCATTCATTGTGCTCATGGCCTTAGTCAGTATGCATGCCTAGTAATAAAGTGACAGGAGTGACAGGTTGTTAGATTTGCTGAGATGAAAGATGGCCAGAGACAGAGAGGGATGAAATAGAAAGATGGGCTCTTGTGGGAAAAAATGCTGAGCAGCTGAAAGGTCATGGCGCTGAGCACTGTGTCCACAGTGTGTCTGACAGTGTGTCACAAAGGGTAAAATGGCGCAAATGTCAACATCCAGCTTACTTTACTGTTATAACTTTAATTAGAAAGAAAAGCAGAGGAAGGCCAGTTAGCATAAGTCACAGTGCCAGCGTCAAACATGCTTGCTCAAGGTTTTTACCAAATCCCAAACAACAGTGTGCGTAAATACAGCATGTGCGCAAACACTTTTTATTTATTTTCCTGAGTTTTACAGAAAATATCCATTTGGTTCTCTTTTCTTTGATGAAGAAGTGCTGGAAGTCTGACTGTTAGAGTTTGACTATTTCGTTAGTAAGAAGATACATCAACTGGATCAAGAAGAGAATGCAGAGTGACAAAGTACCTATTTAAGGTTTCAGTCCTTATTCTGAATGACCCTCTGCAGTTGTCTAACTCTTCGCCTTGACCAAAAACACACAGCTTTCATATACTGAGAGCAACAGTACTAGCCTCTTTGACAACATGAAATGTGTAGAAAAGGTGTCTTAACATTTCCTAGCGTCATATTTTTTGTTGGGGTTTTTTCTTAGACAGGTCTGAAATCCTGAGACACATGTAGACTCGAACACACAAGCAATACAAAGCTGTTAACTCTGGCGTCCCTGCCATTCCTCTTGTGAAAAATTGAATAATCCAGAGGTCTGACTTGTGCACATTCCCAGCAGTAATTACCATAAGTAAGACAGAGTAACAGAAAATAAGATGGGAGAGATCAGTGGTTGATCATCATCTAATAGTGTGCTATTGTCTCCATAAGAAGAAGGCATGTTGGAAGAAAACATTTGGCAGTGCAATAGCTGTTTGTGTATCTCACAGTGTATTCGCTGTGTGTATTTCCTTATGTCCTCGGACATGCATGTGCTACAATGACACGACCTCTGTAATTCTCTCCCTGGAAGATTTCTCATAAATAACTAAACACCATGCAGAATGCTATACCTCGGGGAGAATTTCGACCCGGGCTTTGTTATCACTTTCTGTAGGCTAAGAAGAACTCCCTCTCTAAAGAACCACATTTGCTGCAAACCAAGATTCACCGTTTCTCATGTGTCAGTACGTGCATGCATACCATGGATGTGTAATTTGAGCATACGGCCAACGATATCTCCTGCTATTGTAAAAGCAACATATTGTTGCCTCTGGCCTTGCACCTGTTCTACATAGCAACAGGGAGACGTAAATAAATACCTCATTAGTCCCATCGCTTTCGATTTTACACATTAACACACACACACACAGTCTCCCCACATTCCCTTCCTCTTATCCAAAAGGAGTTTTGGAGAGGTTCACTGAGGGTTGCATTTAATAATAGGTGGTAACCACAACCACAGGATGATTTATTTAGCATGGCTAGTTACTGAATGCTGTAGTTCTGGGCCTGTATGGCTCCTCAATGGAAGCTGATGTCCTATTGATCCATTTTAAAAAGCGAAACTATAAACGACAGGCCAACTTCTTTCTGCCTGGCTATGAGTTTTTTTTAGCATGTGTCGTATGTAACTATACAGAAGCATTTTTGTGCAGTACTTTAAAAAAAGGACTTAGTAACTTGGCTTTTAAACTCAATTTTTATTTGGTTCTGTTACCATTTGCAAGATAGGGGACACTCCAGCTCTGATGTGTTTTTCCTTGATCATTCTAATACTGTGCTATCAGATTTAAATCGGTTATTGATTTAACAATTATTTATATAGATGGATGGATGGATGGATGGATGGATGGATATATACACAATGGGGATGGAAGGAATTATTTCTACCCAAGGCATAATCACTCAATTATTAGTAGTTGATTAAAATAATTTAGCTCTGTTATTATAATTCTACTTAATATTTTTCCGGAATAATCTTTAAACATTGCAGCTTTTTTCCAGAGCAGCATACTTTAACCAAGCATTAACCAGTAACATCTCCATGTAACTTCTAACCAAAAACAACAGGAGCACCCAGCTATCACACTATTTGCATTGACATCAACTTTTCAGTCTATAGTTACACACATGCTGTTTACACAGTGTAGACACTGTGTAATGTGATTTTGGACTCAGATTTACATCCCTAAGATATTTCTAGTCCAACTCGGAAACACCACTAAAAATAGACACCGAGTGAAGGCTATATGATCATGAAAGAGCTTATGAAGTTGGAGCATATTCCATGTATACACTCTCCAACACTGTCAAGGCTGTGCACACTCAGTGTAGGTAGTACAGTATGAAAGTTTTCACATTCTTGCATCTCATCAAGACCAGTCCTTGTATCGAGTTTGAAGTGCACATGCTTTATGATAGCTTTATTACATAAAGTAACATGACTGACAAAGTCAAAACACAGCACAGTTCTTTATGTAGTTGAATAAGTACACTTCTCAGCAAGACAGGATTACTGGGGTATAAAAGCAAATTGGCTGACACGGGTTCCCTTTTGCTTAGAAAAAAAAAATTCCACAGAGAAAGCCACTTCTACATTTTCTGTCTCCTTGAAATAATCTCTGATGCAGTCAAGTAGTCCCCCCTCCCCCTCCCAAGTGGCCCTGATTCCCAGGAGACCAGGTAAGAGGCTGCTGGTGGCAAATGCCCTTTAAGCCGTATTAACCCTGCTGGCTGCCCGTGTGGCCCACAGCGATAACGGCAGCAACAAGAAAGTACCTTGCCATCTCTTAACGTTCACCCTCAAAAAAGAAAGAAAAGGCAAAGAAAAAGAATTTAAGACGGAAAGCAGTCTCGCTCATGTTTTTAAACATTTCAGCTAAATCCCTCCACCTACCTAAAATGCAAACACTCATTTACTTTGCAAAGCGTATCCGCTGCCGGAGCTTAGTTAGCATATCTTTGATATTTATGTGCATTTGTGTGTCGTGTTGTTGAATAATAAATATGTTTGTGTCTGTACAGATTACGACAGTGGACAGGTTCCAGGGTCAGCAGAACAACTACATCATCCTCTCCCTGGTCCGCACCAAAGCTGTGGGACACCTGAGGTAATTACTTCTTTGCATGCCAAGCAGGAAAAAAAGTATCTGATCCAAAATAGCCTTCAGCTCTCAGCAGCTATTCTGCTTTAAAATACTTGTGTAATATGAAATACACCTAAGATAAACATCCTCCAGGGAAATAACACTGCAGAAAAGCTGGCACTTAATTCTCGTGAGACAGCTGCTCTCAGGAGGCTTTCTCTTTTTGTCATGTGTAACTACTGAATAAAGTTTGCTGAGGGAAATGTTGCAGTTTTGAGGTAAGTATGAGCTTAATTATGATGCAGGGAGGATAAAGGTGCTTAAGGACACATCTATGGAGCTGACTGTAGTTTTTGTTCCAATTAAGAGAAATAATTGTGCTCTGATGATTAGGTTGACAATAACTAACAAAGAGCTCAGTTCTGAAGGCAAACTGTAAAGCAGTCAGTATGATGGATAATCACTGCTCTGCGACACGCCTCTTCATGGCGTCTTCTTTCATTGGCAGCTTTGTTTTGTTTTCTCTCTGCTTTCTGTTCATTTGGCTATGGCCTCTTTGCCCCATGTCACTGAATTAATTTGTAGTCAAATGATCTTTCACTTCTCTGCTGCTGTGAGATTCCAACAACCAAGGGTTTTATACCAGGCATATGATCCACAGCACTTCTACTTGACATGCCGGCCGCTGGCTGTGATGAACAGTAGCTGCTGTTGCAGTTGCACTGCTCACAGCTTTATCAGAGAATTGGACAGTCTGCAAATTGGAACCCGAGTGCAAATTATAAGCCATTCCCTTTGTAGCTCTGTGCACCCCACCCATCACCGTGGCCATTTAGCTAGCACAGAAAACACTTAAAAACTCTATTTTGTTCTTTCTTCATCTCACAGATGGAGCGATTAATTGATGTAGCTGAAAATGAGAAACTGCAGCTGACTACAGAGAAGGGTGCTTTATCTTGCTGGCAGTGCCTGCTCTCCTCTCTGTATCATTCATTTGATCTTGTCTTTGACTCGATATTACATCCCACCTTTTACACATTCTCAGTGTAGCAGTTTTTCAGTGCAGGGAGCGTACAATAGTTCTAGAGCTTCTATTCTCCTTGAATAAGACTTTTGGTAACACTGAGCTTCAAGGCCCTGAAAACCAAGCTGTCAGTCACTGATAATGTTTGTGGTTATTTCATATAAGAATGTTTGAATCAACCTTTTTGTGATTATTCTGTCGGGCTGCATCAAATTTCAGATTTGCTTTTTTAATTGTTAATATGTATTGTTAACTGTGAGGGATGTGAATAAGAAATCAACCACCATGAGTCAGTCAGAATAAACCATTAATGTAAAATATAACAGAAAATGTCTAGTTATGTCTGTTGCTATAGTTTTTCATAATGGTCATTCATATGTTGGCTTCCCTGACAGCTTGTGAATGGTCAGCTAAGTGGTTGAGAGAGCAGTGCTTCATAGGAGCTCCTAGTGCTGTTCATTGTGTTTTTCTTATAATGGGATCACTACGGTGTACCACTGGCTTTTACCTCACAATCCTCCTCCCCCTCTCTCCCCTGCCCCTCTCCTCATGGCAATCCGCAGCCGTGACAACCACAGGGGATGCAGCTGACCATATGATGAGCTGACCCTCGCTTTGACAGGGGAAGCATTCCCGTGATACACACGGGCACGCTCACATGCAGGAGCACACACTTTGACAGGGCAGCACAAATTCAGAGATGCTCTGACATGCACGAACACACATGTGGGAACACACACCGTCCACTTTGCCCTGTCATGTCACAGCACAGTCCAGGTGGGCGTCTCTCCGTAGTGCCATGTCCACAGGCTATCGTGCTTCATGATTGGTTCATCTGCTCCACATGTCTGTGCTCATTGGTCTAGGCAGCGGTAGTTTGTCTCTGTGGAAATGTTTCATTTTGTACTGTGCCCCCATTTTTGCCTGAAATGTGCAGTAATTTTCACATTAATCTATAGGCTGCTCACGTTTACTCACTCGTACCCTGCACAATGGCTCCCATAAGCCTTTTTGTCATATTCACAGAACTCATCATGCATATTGCAAAGATTAATCCTCTTAATCTCATGAAGTGCTCAGGTGGACTCCACATTTCATATTTTTGGCTATACTTAAGAGTAGGCTATATAGAAAAACATGGCTGTGTGTCTTATTCATCAGCATCAAAATAAAGACTTTTGCCAGAGCTGTTTGAGTAAAAACAGCTTCTTCCTCAAATGCTTTCACCAATGTTTAATCTCACACCACAGACTTACAGGTCAGTTAAATAGTTACATGTTTTTTTTTTATAAGCAAATTTAACTGTGCAGATAACTGAGACAATATAAGGATTCAATAGGTTCAAAGGGAAACCCCTTGTAAATGACTCATTCTGTGGTGTTTACAGTTGTCCAAATCTTCTCCCTCTCCTCATGTATGTGTGTTTTGTATAGAATGCTAATGTACAGTATAGTGGGATGTGTACTACGAGCAGTGTTTTTGCAGGGGAGCAAAGAGACAAGTATTTTGGCTAGTACAGTAAGCCAGAGAAAGCTCAGAGAAACGACTGCCTTTGTCCTTAATCTCTTAATACTACTTGATGGCATAAAAAAGTAACCTATTCCACCTACCCTTTCCCGTGCTCTCCTACCTCTCTGACTCCTTGCCTGCAGTGCTTATCCATGCCCTTTGTCTTCCATTTCTGTATTTCTCTCTTATCCTCAGTATTTTTCCCACTTAAGTAGTGCCGCTTATCCTTCACTAAACCTCTTTCCTCGTACACTACGGTGCCTTTTCTTCTCTTCCCCTTCAACCATTACTCGGTTCTTTCACTGTGATCTCTTCACTTCAGTTTTTGTTTTTTGCCCCTACGCAGGATCTCTTCTCCTCTTTACAGTTTCACACATTTTACCACCACCCCTTCACGTCTTTTCCCCTCAAGTCAATCCTTTTTTCTGTCTCTCCACAGGGATGTGAGGCGTCTGGTGGTAGCCATGTCAAGAGCCAGACTGGGCCTGTACATCTTTGCCCGAGTGTCACTGTTTCAGAACTGCTTCGAATTGACTCCTGCCTTCAACCAGCTCACTGCCAGACCACTGCAGCTACACATTAGACCACACGAGTACTACAACCAGGAACAGCCTGTAAGCAGTCATACCCATGCTCATGCTGATCTCATAAAACCTACCATATTAGATCTGCCCCATTATGAGATATTCAAGTGGGAGATATGCTGATAAGAACTGAGCTTCTTTCCCACGGTTCAGGCCAGTGCCTATTTCCATAAAATTCGTGCCGTCTTCACCATCCCACCACGTCATTGCCGCTACAGCCCACTGGCTCGGTCTAATTCCCCCCTTTTTATATTCAGAGTGGAATCTTCATTCCACTCAGAATATTGGTCCTCACTGGTCCCACTTCTTACTGCAGCTTTACCCAGTCTGGTAAGAGCATTCTGCAGACCAGCTGCAAAGATGAGAAACACAGTTATGGCTATAATTAACCTCAAAGGTCAGAAGACAAAACCACCGACTGACCAGCATGAAACGACCATTGTCTGGTCACAGTGTCTCACTGACAGGCGTGTTTGGCAACAGTGATGTCTAAAATACCCAATAGCCTCTCTGACACTAGAGTGTTCATCCCCATGGGGGACAGTTCTTTCGGGCACACACATGTGGCCCCTGCTTAGCCCATCTATCTAGAGTCAGTAAACCCCCGCTGCTTACACGCACATGTAGATTAAAAGTCAGACTTTGTCAAGCAACACTCAACTGGAAGTGTCACGGGCTATTTAACGGGGCTAACTCAGAAGCTGCTATAAAAAAACAAAGCTGCCTAAAGCTTCATATGGAAACATACATATTCGATCTATAATCATATGCAGTTATCATATTCTCTCCCCCAGTGTTTTTAATGAAGGTTTTACTGCAGTGAAAGCACACAAAGTTAAACTGTGGAGTAGTATACTTTGACATGATGCCCCCAGGGCCTCTGTGGGCATCTCCCCTGTATTTAAGAGGCATCCGCCAAGCAGATTGAATATTCTGCTTGCCTCAGTCTTCAGTTTAGCCTGCAAGACTCTGTCTGCATACTAATATTATCAAATTAAAAACTCTGCATCCCCGACTTCTTTGGTAATACATGAGCAGTGATCACTGGAGAGGGAAATTTGTTTGAAATAACCAGCGGGTAGCAGTGGGCTGCTGAATTGTAATTTCCCTGCACATTTTACCTCGGATCAATACTTAACCAAGTCCGTGTGCCTGAAAGAGTGATCCCTAGCAAGACCGATAAAAGTTCTTCATTATAATTCCTCTCTGATCGCATCCTGGGCTGAAATCAAACTTCTTTTGTTTCTACCTTTCAGCGAGATACTTCTGGACAGCCTGACCAAATTGTGAAGAACATGCCGGAAATGGCCAACCTGGTGTATAATATGTACATGCACATGATCCAGACCTCCCAGCAGTACAGACAGGTAAAGACCACAAAGTGGACTGTGTGAAAGGAGCCATATAAATCAACCAGCAGCACACCTACTATGTTTATGATACTGCGATATCATAAAAGTTTCTTCTGTGATACACCTGAGGCAGTTTAAAAACTGGCAACCATCCTGCGTTGACACGCTTACAGATGTCATCAACTTTCCTGGCAGCTGTCAGCGCCTGTCCCCAGCTGCCATTTTTGTATTTTTAATCTTTAACTTTTAATGGAGTACAGTAAATAGGTCAGATGTAAGAAATGTAGAGAAGGAACGGGCTACACAGAACAATGTAGTTTTTCAACATACATTTATCATCATTTATAGAGAAATAATAGTAGATACTAAAAACATGTGTACTTAAAAGGAAGAGACATTTTATTATAAAGCTATCTCTATTAAAATACCCTCAACAAAGAATATGTTCCTGTAGATACACCTATATGTCAAACACTTATTTGCCACGCTGTTACGAACACCTAAATCCAACTAATGCATTTTGAGTGCTGCAGTAAATCCATGAAGATAGTGATGTTTATTTTTTCCTTCATATGCGTAGGCGTGTGTAATGTAATAGACGTTTTAGAGGCTGCTGTTCATAGTGGTGTTCAGTGGCATTGTGGTAGACTGACAGGCTCTGCAAAAAGGACTTAAAGAAAATTGCAAAGGATGGACTCCTTGCAGGGTTTTTGTATAAGATTACATCAGTTTTGGCCGTGTGCTCTTTATAATCAGTTAGCTGAGTATATTTGACAATATAATGCCAAAAAAAGTGGAAATATTTTCCTTTGTGTTTTGAACATTTCCCTTTTCTTTTGGCTTCTCAGCAGCAACAGCAAGAACTGGCTCTGCCTCCAAAACAGACCCAAAAAGATGCTGGCGCTTTGTCGACCACTGCTACATCTAAGGAGCCACAGGAGGAAACCCCCATGGAGCAGGAAAACCCAGAAGGAACGGCGAGCACAGAGCCAAACTCGGAGGACGCCGGCGAGAAGGAAGGAAACAAGGATACTGACGGCCATGCTAAGATGCCAGAGCATCCTGGTAGAGACAGCGACAGCGATGGAGAGAGCGCAGATGAGCAAGAACAGTAGAACATCCTGACATGGGACTACCATAGAGGGAACAAGTGGATCCCCTGAAGAGAAATGTAGTGCTTAGTCACCTATTTTAAATCTGTTTTCTACTGAGAGAAGATCATTGTGATGTTTTGTTATTTTTTTCTAAAACATTTGATTTTTGTTACTATCAGTACTTTATTAAAAAAAATCTATTCAGACTGTGGCATCATCATTATACTAATACCATTCTATGGGTGTCCCACACACAACCAACACATACAGCTCTGTGCTAAAGTATTAATCCCCTCCTCATTTCCCCTCAAACATTTATATAAATACAGTATATAAGGCAAAAAAAGAGTTTGTACAATTCTAATAAGATTGAAAGTCAATATTTGGTATGACCACCTCTATTCTTTAAACAGCTTGAACTCACTTGCAATTTTTTTAAGTAGTCTCCAGGCTTCTTGAAGGACATTCAAAGCTCTTTGGATGTTGGCTGCCTTTTGTTCCATATCTGTCAAGATGATCCCACACTGATTTAATAATGTTTAAAGTCCTGGCTCTCGGGGAGGGGTCAGTCCAAGACTGATAGAAAAACACACAGAGAAACACTATCTTAGTGCACTGGCAGTGTATTTGGGATCATTATCATGCTGAAAAAATATGATATTTCCAATCACATACTTTCCAGATGGCATTTCATTGTGGATTAGAATCTGATGGTACTTTCCTTTGTTCAGAATTTCATCAATTTTGACAAAATGTCCAACACCACTGGCTGAAATGCAACTCCAAACCTTGAGAAGTCTCCACTGTGTTCTACAAAGGATGATCTGATATCCTCGTGTTGGTGTTGTTCCCAGACCATCATGAAAATGTTGTTCCAGGTTCAACATTGCAAGTGACCAAGCCATTCGTGCATTTATGAAATTCCAATGTTGCAAGGACAATATCAATTCTGCTTACTGTTTATGAAAGGGTTACGATTAGGGTCAGGGTCCGTTGATCGGTGGACAGAGGCGGTTTCACGCAGCTTAAGTACAGTTTTTTGTTTTACGCCGGTTTTTCCCGAAGTCGCAAAAGTATGACGTCACAACATTCTGATTGGTCACTTGCAACGTTGATCCTGGAACAACACCAACACGACGATATCAGATCAACCTTCTACAAATGTCTGCAAACACTCACTGTTGTTCCCTTCCCTGATCTCCTCTACGTACTTAAAAGGATTTAAACCAAACATTTCACATGTTTGGAGTCATTGCTCCAAAAGACCTGTCGTCACTGAGTTTCAGTCCATTTCTGGTGTAATTTGACATACCTTAGGTTTTCCCCATTATTTCTCTTCTTTTAAAAGATGGTTTCTTTGACTGATAGAATCTCTGTCATGATACTTTTATATATTCATCTACTTCATTCTGCATAAAGTACAGCTCAGATTTCATTGGCTGAGCCTGTATCAGCAACAGAAGCTTCAAAAAAGCTCCATTTGTAGGTCAGTCACTATTTCAAGTTATCTGCCATTCATGATTTGTGCACTAACAGCAAAGTGTTTTCACAGCTGAATAAATGTTAGGGTTAACATATGATGACCAGATTGAAGAAAACAATCAAGCAGGCAAACTATATATGTTGACTTAAAACAGCCGGAACTTGGTGATTTAAACATCAATAAATTAATTAAAATGAAGAGGTTAGCACAGTCCACAACCCTGCAGGCAAAAACACAGACCGGAAATTAATTCACTGTCATGCACCAGAGCATTTTATTTTTATTGTTACATCATACCTCAGGCAGGTTGATGGAACAGGTCAGCTGCACAGCTGCTTGTGCCTGGGTTAGTTAAAAGACCTGATGGAGAACCATGTGTTGCTGGATGTGGAGTAACATCAGTGGAACTCAGTCAAGTGTGGAGCCATGAAACGTCTTTCTTATTTCCTGTCTCCTGAGTGCAGGGCACTCTGGGTTAAGGTATAAAGTAGGTATTCTGGAGTCATAAGACACGTGTTTCTGTTAAGATATTCATTGTGTGTACTCATGTTGTACAGTGTTTAACTGCATTATGGTTACTGTGGTTTAACAGAGACAGTATTTTAGTTGCCACCACAAGGAGGCACTGTTTCATTGTAAGAGCACGGATGCTGCGTCATCACGCCCCTAAGAAAAAAAAAAAGTATACCACAACGAAAATGGCACCCATGAGAAAAGTTTTGCCGCGTGTTAATGAGGAATAAAGTTCCCAAAATATTAAGGACATTTTTGCCTCCGTCGTCATTTTCCTTCGAGTTGATCGCTGTCGATGCTGCAATACTCAACAGGTTATGGGCCCAGGGCCGACTCGAAGAAGAGTTTTTTCTCATGAAGATCCGGAGCCACAACGGATAGCGGGCTAACGGCTAAATAGCAACATGGATCAACGAGGAGCAAGCAGGCTGCCTCGACTCATGTTTGACGGAGATGAGACCAGATATGAACTTTGGGAAACTAAGGTGCTAGGATATTTGCACTTGTTGGGATTAAAAGCCACTGTTCTGAAGGAACCGAACAGTGAGGCTGAAGTAGCAGCAGACGGTAAGAAGAACGCTGACGCTTACGCCGAGTTAATCCAATTTTTGGACGATAAAAGCCTCTCACTGATTATGAGAGATGCCCCTGATAATGGGAGAAGAGCATTAGAAATATTGAGGGACTACTACGCTGGAAAGGGGAAGCCCCGAATCATCAACCTGTACACCACGCTATCATCGCTTCAGAAAAAGAGGGAAGAGACTGTCACAGACTATGTCATCAGAGCAGAGGCCGCCATTACAGCACTGCGCAATGCGGGTGAGACTTTAGGTGATGGATTATTGATTGCTATGGTTTTAAAGGGTCTACCTGAAAGTTTTAAGCCATTTGCAATACACGTTACTCACGATAAAGACGATATGACATTTGCTGAGTTCAAAACAAAGCTACGGAGTTTCGAAGACACTGAAAAGTCAAGCGCATCCGAGTGTAGCGACAACGTAATGAAAACAGGAGGAAGAACCGGGCGTGAGCACACGAGATCCAGCGCACAATGCAGATACAAGAGCGATGTGGACATTGTGTGTTTCAAGTGTGGACTAAAAGGCCACCGAGCAAAAGTGTGCAGACGGAGGACGTGGTGCAGTCATTGCAAAAGCAGCACACACAGTGATACCACATGTAGACATAAAGACAAACAAGATGGCGCGCGGAAGGTCGCAGATGAGAGCGGCAACGGATCCAAAGCAGAAACGCCAGATTATGCCTTCAGGATTAAGGGCGTAGACATCAAAGTCCAGCAGTCAGCGTACAGCATTGAGGAGAAAGGCCTGTTGGTGGACACTGGGGCTACCTCACACATCATTAACAGCATCGCCAAGTTCAAGAGCTTCGACGACGCGTTCAGACCGGAGTCACACAGCGTAGAACTGGCAGACGGTACCCAGTGCAGAGGCGTCGCCCAACAGAGGGGGGACGCAGAGGTGTTCCTGATTGACAATACAGGCCAGCGACGCAAAGCAACGCTGAAAGATGCGCTGTTTATTCCATCATACCCCCAGAACATATTCTCTGTAAAGTCAGCCACTGCATTAGGAGCAACAGTCACCTTTAAACAAGGGCAGGACACGTTGACCCACAAAGACGGTACTAACTTTAACATTCATGTGTATGGCAAGTTGTACTATTTGCAGACTGAAGTTGAGGGTAATGATAAGTGTAACACCTGTCATGACATACAGGCATGGCATGAGATATTAGGTCATTGCAACTATGAAGATGTAGTAAGATTGCAAGGTGTGGTTAACGGTATGCAGATTAAGGGGAGAACCGATAGACCTGAAAAGGAATGTGAAGTGTGTATCCAGGGAAAGTTTGCACAAACCCGAAACAGAGATCCGGATACAAGAGCAAAGGCTCCTTTACAAATGGTACACACAGATTTAGCAGGTCCGATAGCCACTGAATCTATTGATGGGTACAAATATGTGCAGTCATTCACTGATGATTATTCAAACTCAGTGTTTGTATATTTCCTGAAGACGAAAACTGATACAGTGCAGGCAACAGAGAAATTTCTAGCGGATGTTGCACCATATGGCAACGTAAAATGCATTAGATCAGACAATGGGACAGAGTTCACATGCAGAGATTTCCAAACCCTGTTAAGGAAAAATGGCATTAAGCATGAGACATCAGCCCCGTACTCACCCCATCAGAACGGTACCGCCGAGAGGGGGTGGCGTACTCTTTTCGAGATGGGCAAGTGCATGCTAATTGAGAGTCAGCTACCGAAATGCCTATGGAACTATGCCATTCAAACTGCTGCTGTAACACGGAACAGATGCTTTAGTAAGCGAACAGGGAAAACACCCTACCAAATGCTGACAGGTAAAAAGCCAGACTTGTCAAAAATGCAGAAATTTGGGTCTGTGTGCTATGCATACAAACAGGACAAGGGGAAACTTGATTCAAAATGTGACCAAGGTTTCTTTGTAGGTTATGATAAGAACAGTCCCGCCTACTTAGTTTACCACCCTGAAACTGAGAAAGTTCAGAAACATAGACTTGTTAAGTTTGTGAGCAAAGTAAATGTAGAAAGACAAACACAGACAGATGAGGGAGAACTAAATGATGACTGTAGCAGAGTAAGACAGCCTATGGCTAACAGACCTTCAGAGAAAGGTGACAAGGACAATGAGGTTCCAGAACCTATTGTGACAGACACAAGTCCACAAAGTGGTATACCTGATGAGCGTGAACGAAAAGAGACAAGTGTGACAAGTGATGGATTTGTCAACAAAAGGTATCCTCTTAGGGAGAGAAGAAAACCGGGACATTTAAATGACTTTGTAGCTGCCAACAGTGGCAGCGATGAGATCCACACTACCATAGACTACTGCTACAGGGCAGTGTGTGGTGTCCCAAACACATTTAAGGAAGCCATAGAATCAGCTAACTCAAAGAACTGGATCAAAGCCATGGATGAAGAAATTCACTCGTTACGGGAAAATGACACTTTTACCCTAACCACTTTGCCAAAGGGAAAGAAAACTGTAGGGGGGAAGTGGGTTTATTCCGTTAAGAGTGACATTGAGGGAAACGACAGATACAAGGCAAGGTTCGTAGCCAAAGGTTACAGCCAACAGTTGGGGATAGATTATGGAGAGACATTCTCACCAACAGCCAACTTACCCAGCATAAGAGTTTTGTTACAGAAAGCAGCGCAGGAGAGCCTGTTACTCCATCAAATGGATGTGAAGACAGCATATTTACACGCTCCCATTGATTATGAAATCTACATTGATCAGCCAGAAGGTTATGAAGAGGGAGAAGGGCTAGTCTGTAGATTACAAAAATCCTTGTATGGGTTAAAAGAATGTGGTGGTATCTGGAATAGGATCTTGCATGAATACCTAACAGCGAACAGTTTCAGGCAAAACCCAGCAGACCACTGTGTTTATACCAAAGAGACAAAAGATGGTAAGGTGATTATGATCATCTGGGTGGACGACCTGATAATTGCTGCTGGCAATGAAAAGGTAATGAAGGATGCGAAAGAAATGCTTTCAGTCAAATTTAAGATGAAAGACTTGGGCAGACTTAAGCATTTTCTGGGTATTGATTTCACTCAGTCTGATGGATGTGTAACAATGTCACAAGAAACCTATGTCAACAAGATACTGATGAGGTCTAACATGCAGAACTGTAAACCCAGAGGAACTCCCTGTGATCAGAAGTTGTGTTACACAGAAGGTGCTACTAAGATAAGAGATGTGAGGATGTATAGAGAGGCTGTAGGCAGTCTTATATACCTTGCATCAGGTACCCGTCCTGACCTGAGTTTTGTGGTAAGCAAGTTTTCGCAACATTTCCATGAGCCTACAGAAGAACAGTGGGGAACTGTGAAACATGTGTTGAGATATCTCAAAGGGTCCAAAGATAAGAAGTTGTGTTTTAGAAGAAACACAGATGAAAATTTGGGTCTAGTGGCCTACAGTGATGCTGACTGGGCAGGTGATACTGCCGACAGACGCAGCACTACTGGTTACTGTGTACGTCTATGTAACAACAGTTCTTTAGTTTCATGGAAGACCAAGAAACAGCCCACTGTGGCGCTCTCTACCTGTGAAGCAGAGTATATGGCTCTGGCTTCCACAATGCAAGAGTGTATATATTTAGAACAGCTTTTGAAAGGTATAGATGACTACAGCTACACTCAAACAATAGTGTACGAGGACAACCAGGGAACAATTGCCCTGGCTAAAAACCCTGTGAGCCGACAGAGGTGCAAACATGTGGACATTAAATATCATTTTGTAAGGTCCATTGTAAATGAAGAGAAAATGTGTCTGTTATATTGCACCACTGAAGAAATGGTTGCAGATGTTATGACCAAACCTGTTTCTAAGCTAAAACTTGCTAAGTTTGCTAACGTTATGTTTGGTGCTTAAAAGAAAAAAGGAGAGAAAAAGAAAAAAGGAAGTGTGGTAGAGATTGTACAACTGTTTATCGTTTATTGTACAATTTTTCTTTGATTCCAGCAACCTGAGTACAAGAGGGGGTGTTAAGATATTCATTGTGTGTACTCATGTTGTACAGTGTTTAACTGCATTATGGTTACTGTGGTTTAACAGAGACAGTATTTTAGTTGCCACCACAAGGAGGCACTGTTTCATTGTAAGAGCACGGATGCTGCGTCATCACGCCCCTAAGAAAAAAAAAAAGTATACCACAACGAAAATGGCACCCATGAGAAAAGTTTTGCCGCGTGTTAATGAGGAATAAAGTTCCCAAAATATTAAGGACATTTTTGCCTCCGTCGTCATTTTCCTTCGAGTTGATCGCTGTCGATGCTGCAATACTCAACAGTTTCTGTTGGCTAAGGAAAGGATTAGAATGAGTGGTTAGATAAGAGGTTACCTCTGTTGGCTCAGGACTTTGGGCACATATAAATTGCTGAAAGTTTTGACATGTAGCCAACAACAATATCTGTGTACTGTGTCACATAAGGATTAAATATTTTATAGGTTTTACACTAAGAGTGAACAACTAGCCTAGGTGCAGATGTATCAAATATTCTGTTGCATTACCAGCTCCTAGAAACCCATGACACCAGGCATACTTTTCTCTTGAGTCACATGAATGTCTGCATTGTGTAATATCCTGCCTCTATTAAACTTCTGCTTTCAGCTTGCCTCATGAGAATCTAGTTGCCTGTGGTACCTTGTTGTAGTAAATTAGAGCTAACTGGTGGGACGTGGCTACTGCTCTCACACACACACACACACACACACACACACACACACACACACACACACACACACACACAACAACATCATCATCATCATCTCTGTGAATCTCCAGGAGGATCAGGGAGATTTTCTACAAGCAAGAAGGAAACCAGGTGCACACGTCCTCCAGAACCGTTCTTCTTTCCTGCTGAAGGTGAACATGTCTTTTGTACTCACACGGCAGGTATTCATTGGGTTAATAGCTACTTTGTAAAGCTCTCAATTCTAACCTTTGCTAAGGGCTGATTCATGAGTGAGACTAACAGCATGCAGTCGCACTGTGTTGAATAATCATTAGCGTTTTGCTGACTTGTAAGGTGAATTTAGAGGTTCTGATAAAATTGACATCTTTTAATAGGATCAGATTTAGGGTGGTTTATTTGTGTTTGGTATTTGGTTATTTAAAGGTGCTTGTGATCAAATGTAACAATGCAAAAGCAAAAAAAAAAAAAAAAAGCTGAAGAAGAGGAATTTTAATTATTTTCACATCATGTTGCTGTAATCATTGTACTTTAGTGGTTCCTCTACCTCGTCTTTTTTTTGTTTGTTTGTTTTAAGTGAGAGCGTTTACCGAAGCACGGGATCCACCATGGGACAAACTCGTGTTGAATCTTTAATCTACTGCCCAACACTACGTGACAGCAGTGTCACAACAGGAAATTACACATTACATAGAGTTAAGACAGCAAAGCCTGGAGGGGAAGAGGATCTGACCATTGTGTCTTAAACCTAAACTAAGATCAAGGAATCTGACAACACACAACACTTTCGCGCTCGTAAAACCATCAGTTTTACAATCTCAACTTCAAGGCCTGTCCTTGGGGCAGATCTTGTACAGTTTTATTGGACAAAAACATTTACAGCCTGATTGCTCAGGCATAAGATTGCATTTTGTAAAATAAAAAACTTTTCTCATAATTAGGTTTTTACACGTTTTTGCTGCTATACTAATATAAATCATCAAGTCAGATGTATGCACACTTTGCACAGTACAGTATACTTGTTATGAGTTATGATCTCTGCTGATCTGCTCATAGTGGCTGACTAATGTGCCTGCACAGGTCTTCAGCATTGTGTAAGTTTTGACCTCCAGTGGGTATGCAGATCTGGTGATTACTACCAGCTTAGCGTGCTTTGTCAAGACTGGTGCCTAATCCTGTACATACAGATCATTGACATGACACATTTCAATCTAATAATCTCCTATCATCACTAAAGAAGCACTGCCGCTCACAGGAAACACAGTAGCCACTGAGGTGACTGACCCACTATTGTATGCCATCTAAAGTGCTCTTTACCGCACAGTGTGTTAGAGCTGTTTAACTAAAGTAAAAGCATTTGCCTTTGGAAAGTGTGCCCACCTTGGGGGAAATCATCATTCTAAGCTTCTTCTCTTTTTTTCCAGACTAAGATGGCTACTTGCGGGTCATGTTTCTGGTGCATCATATGGCTCATTGTTCTGCTGTTCATTGGCTGGCCCATCAGCATCACTTTAGGGGGTCTCTACGGCCTCATCAGCCCCCTCACCACCTGCCTTGGTCTGGACCGACTGTCTGATTTACTCCTGGAGGGAGCTAATGTGGGCAGAACCTGTGCCAATAACATGAGGCACAGCAAGCCTTTGTGTTGAAATCCATCCTGTCTGATCAGGACCAGAAAAAACAGAGGTCGAAGCCTTCACCTCAGGAAGAACTGTTAATGTCTGATTTATGTGGAGCTATTCCAGCACGACTGGTGCATAATTCCCTGAGAAACCTTCCAGCAACTTATGTCACAATAAGGTCCAGAAAGTCCTGGAAAATTGATTCCTCTCTCACTGGTAACATGTAATTAACTACAGATTTTAAATTTGCATGGGTTTGTCAGGAAGAAAATAGGCTTGCAGTGCATGGTCTGTGTTTGCTGTTTAATTCACGATGACGCTGCGTGGAGACGATAAGAACGAAAATGCCAATTTAACAATGAAAATATTTAGACTTGGTAATGTCTGTATGGAAATATATGGAAATGCGATTAAAACTGCTTTGAACTTGCCCTTCGTGTTTGTTAATTGACTTTTGGT